>NC_053501.1:60107815-60297815 GCF_905171775.1 Rana temporaria
CGCTTTATATAGGCCTCTTATGACGTCACAGTTTCATCATGCTCCGGGTGATATCCGCCCCCTTATGTCGTCACCATCCGGAGCATGATGGGACTGTGATGTCATAAGAGGCCTATATAAAGCGGTGCGAGCCGTGCACACTGCATTACAGTGGCAGGAAGCGATGAAGAAGAGAAGGCAGAAGGCGACAGAAGCCCGGGCCCCCCTGCTCGTAAAACAGCTAAAGAAGAGAGTGGGGTGTGGACGAGCCAGATACCGGCCCCCCACCCTAGGTGAATGAGTATGGGGTACATCGTACCCCTACCCATTCACTTGGCGGGAAAAAAATGTAAAAAAACCCACTACACAGGTTTTTTTTTAAAGTCATTTATTAGTCCGCTCCAGTGGGCGTTCTGCCGGGCTCCCCTCTCTTCTTTGCTCTTTTACGAGGGGGGGGCTGGGCTTCGACGTTTTCTGCGGGGGGTTCCCGGTCTTCACCGACGTCTGGTTTTCTTCCGCCGGGGGGGGGGGGGGGCTTTCTTCTTTAGCTCTTTTACAAGCTGCCCCCCGTCTCAGGTTTTTTTCGATGTCTTCTGGGGGGGGGGGGGGGTCCCGGTCTTCACCGCCGTCTGGTTCTCTTCCGCCGGTCTGGTTGACGGTAAAATCTGCAGCTAAAAGCACTATTCTATCCGTCCGTGTGAAAGGGGCCTAATTTTTAATCTGATAAGAAAAAGCCACCAGTACATCTTGAAACAAAAGGTTGACTCTAGTAAATATCTATTGGCACGCCATATTTATTATTTGTGTTTCCTTTTACATCAGGAGTCATAGACTACTGTATTCCTTATAGAAAAATGCTTATTTAAGGTGAAGTAATCATTTAAAGCTGAGAATTAACTAAAATAATCCCAACAGCTTTAGTCATATCACTTATCTGTAATGAAGTATCTTCCAGGTAGCTGGATCTTGGAGAACTCTTCACTGCAGGAATGTCTTCTTCTTGTCTCTGAGCCTCCAGAGCTGCAGTGGTCTTTAGACAGAACAACAGTACAGATGGTGCAACGGGACATGCCTCCTTCTTTCTCCTTCATTGGGAAATGTTCTTTAATTGGATATCACAGAAAAAAAGAAGAGATGCCTGTGCCAACCCAAAAATAATAATTTAAATCTTACCACATTTTCTTAAACAGTAAATTATATTTATAAATAACCCATAAATTGTTAATCAAAAAACCATCAAGTGCATATTAAGTGAGCTAAATTAAATACAAAAACAATTAATTTTCCTAATAAATAAAAAATCATATATTTAACAAGAAAACAATCCCAGTGTTTCTATTCAGAAAAAATTAGCTGAGTCCCATGTGCACAAATTCACATCCGTGACTGGAAAAGATTTTTATCACCAATTTGTGAGACACCCCCACCTTCTGAAATGGACACTCACCAGAAACATGATAAGCAAACGCCTTTGGTTTTATGTCGGGGTTAACCACTCCACTCATATGAGTAAATCTGAAGACTTTCCAAACGGTATGCCAGTAATCACTCTATACCTTTCCACATTAGTTTATCCCAGGGTATCTTAGAAAGCGAACAGCCATCATTGCGCAATATAGTATGCTTTATTTAGTAAAATTAATAAGAGACTTTCACTCACAAGTATGGTGTCTATGGACCGGCACAGAGTCTTTCCATCGATCCTTTTGGGGCTAGTATGCGCCTTTCCCCAGGGCTGGCATGCGGTCCAAGCCTCGATCTTGTGCGGGTTGGGGCAGGAAGTGACGTCGGCGTTACCCAGAATCCTCTACATGTTTCGCATCGAATCATGCGTCTTCAGGAAGAATCTTTAATTGGATAGACTGCTTATAATGGGATTTGTGAATGGTGGAGAGTCCGATCAGAATTCTCTCCCCTGTTTACAGAACATGTTGCAGGCAGTGTAATCGATGAAATAACTTTTTACAATGGAGGAAGAAGGAGGAGAGGATGTGTCCCTGCTGCACAACCTGTATTGCTGTTCTGCATGAAAACTCAAAGCAGTTAACCATCGTAGTGCCAAACTTTCAGAGACAGGAAGAGGACGGGCGTCCCCAAAGTGAAGATTTCTCAAGGATCCAAGTTCCTGCACAATGTGGGACCTAATTCATTACAGGTTATTGATGTGACTAAAATTGTAGGTATTTATTTTTGAGCTAAACTTCACTTTAATTTCTGAATTGAACTATGTAAAGTGTTTTATTCTTTGGTGTTGTTGCGTATGGAGCCATTCCGTTTAGACAAAATGCATCACAACAAAACAGCAGATTTGAATACCTGGAGAAGGAAGAAACAAAGAAATGGGACAAAAAGTCATTTCAAAAGACAGTTTCAAAGAGTTTATACATTCATAGTTTATATAGGAAGTATTGCAATAGGATAAGAAGTTTAATTCATGTGAGAACACCAGTATTGTGCATATCAGCTAATTATACATCAACAGTTAAGCATGGTCAGATTAATGATGGTTGATTTTTAATTGCTTTCTAGAGTATATACCAGGTTTCCTGCTCATTGACATCATTTGTTAATGGAGAAAAGCATGACAGGATAGATCATACAGTGAATGGGCAGGTCTGCATTCTCTATGCACGATGGCTTAAAGTAAAACTATTGCAGCACTTGGTCAATGAGTTTAAAGGTGTGTGGTGTCATCATTCCAAGATCAGAAGAGCTCTCTAAAGCCCTCTGAAATAGGTTTGCGGATGCGTAGGAGTGTGGCAAGGGAAAATGATTGCCAAGTTATTTGAATTCAAACATTCCACTGTAAGGAAATAGTAGTGGCATAGATTTCCAATGACTGTTAATTTGTCAGCTACTGGCCAGCCCAGCAAATTCAGTCCAATTACTGGCTGCTTAAAGCTAAAGAAGTCTCCAAGAACCAAGAAGAATAAATGTCTAAATGTGGCATGCATTTTTATTTAGCCCCCCTGTACTCCGATACCCCTAACTAAAATCTAGTGGAACAAATTGCCTTCAGAAGTCACATAATTAGTAAATAGAGTACACCTGTGTGTAATTTTATCTCAGTATACATTTAGCTGTTCTGTGAAGCCCTCAGAGGTTTATTAGAAAACCTTGGTGAGCAAACGGCATCATGAAGGCCAAGGAACACACCAGACAGGTCAGGGATAAAGTTGTGGAGAAGTTTAAAGCAGGGTTAGGTTATAAAAAAAATATCCCAAGCTTTAAACAGCTCATGGAGCACTGTTCAATCCATCATCCCAAAATGCAAACAGTATGGCACAAGTACTAACGTACCAAGACATGACCATCCACGTAAACTGACAGGCCGGGCAAGCAGAGCATTAATCAGAGAAACAGCCAGGAGGCCCATGGTAACTCTGGAGGAGAGGCAGAGATCCACAGCTCAGGTGGGAGAATCTGTCCACAGGACATCTATTAGTCGTGCACTCCACAAATCTGGCCTTTATGGAAGAGTGGCAAGAAGAAAGCCATTGTTGAAAGAAAGCCATAAGAAGTCGCGTTTTCAGTTTGCGAGAAGCCATGTGAGGGACACAGCAAACATGTTAAAGAAGGTGCTTTGGTCAGATGAGACCCAAATCTAACTTTTTGGCCTAAAAGCAAAACGCTATATGTGGCGAAAAACTAACACTTCACATCACCCTGAACACACCATCCCCACCGTCAAATGAAACATGGGGGAGGCAGCATAATGTTGTGGGGATGCTTTTCTTCAGCAGGGACAGGGTAGCTGGTCAGAGTTTATGGGAAGATGGAAGAAGCTAAATACAGGGAAATCTTAGAAGAAAACCTGTTCGAGTCTGCAAAAGACATGAGACTGGGGTGGAGGTCCAGAGCTACAATGAAATGGTTTAGATCAAAGCATATTCATGTGTTAAAGCCCTGTACACACGGCCTGGGATTCTCATCAGGAAAAAAACGTTGTTTTTCCTGACGAGATTCCTGGGAAGATTTTCTTGCCGGCCGAGTGTACAGACGTACGATTCAAAAGAACCGCCGTTCTTTTGAATGGCACGAACACGGTGACATCATCGACTAAGACGAGCATGCGCTCGTCACATTCGATGCCATCGCCGCCATCTTGCTTCACCCTACCTATGCCTTGGAAGCTACCGCACATGCGTCGTCATTTCGAGCATGCGCGGGTTTTTATGGAGCCAGGTAAGTATACAGACGCTCCAGTTTGTCGGCAGGAAAAATCTGCCAAGAATCACGACGAGAAAATAGAGAGAGCAGGTTCCCTATTTTTCTCGTCTAGATTCTGGGCAGTTTTCTCAACGAGAAACCTCAAAGCCTCGTACACATGCCAGCAGTTTTCTTGCTGAGAAAACCGTGCGCTTTCTACAAGGCTTTAAGGCACGATCGGATATTTCAACAACAATTGTCCGACGGACATGTTTTGTCGAATATTTAGACCGTCTGTATGCTCCATCGGACAATTGTTGTCGGAATTTCCAACAACAAATGGCTGTGCATGCTCTCAAATTGTCCGACAACAAATGTGTTCTGTCGGATTATCCCATCGTGTGTACACAAATCCATCGGACTAAAATCCCAAGTACAAACACGCATGCTCTGAACCAATGCTAAACATCAGACAACAATAGCAGAAGTTGCCCAAAGGGTGGTGGTAAAGAGCTGAAAAACCACATGGTTTGGTGTATGTTGGCTGAAATGTAGAACAAATTCACAGACAATGTCCTTCGGACAAAAATCCACGGATTTGTCCGATGGAAGTCCAATCGTGTGTATGAGGCTTTAGAATGGCCCTGACCTAGAATCCAATTGAGAATGTGTGGCAAGACTTGAAAATTGCTGATCACAGACGCTCTCCATCCAATCTGACAGAGCTTCAGCTATTTTGCAAAGAAGAATGGGCAAGAATGTCACTCTAGATGTGCAAAGCTGGTAGAGACATACCCAAAAAGACTTACAGCTGTAATTACAGTGAAAGGTGGTTGACTCAGGGGGCTAAATACAAATGCACGCTACACATTTCAGTTATGTATTTGTAAAAATAAATTTAAAATCATTTATTATTTTCCTTCCACTTCACAATTATGTGGCACTTTGTGTTGGTCGATCTTATAAAATCCCAATAAAATACATTTACGTTTTTGGTTGTAACATGACAAGATGTGGAAAATGTCAAGGGGGTATGAATACTTTTTCAAGGCACTGTAATTGGTCAACACCATCTGGTGAGTGCATATCCTTTATGGTGTGCATTTCACCTCTCCTACTGGGTGTTTTCAGAAACTCCTTCCTGTCCTTCCTATGGCCTGGTCTAGACTAGCATCTTGCCTTGAGTACCATCAAGGGCAAAATCTCCAATTTGAATGTTCTGTTTAACCACATCCCGCCCGGGCAATAGCAGAACAGGCACAGCGGGGATCAATTAGGCTCCTTTCACACTTGCGTGACTTTAAAGTCGTGCGATTTTTCCGCCACGATTTTGACAGAACAGTATACGGCTGTGGATCTGAACTTGCCCTGCAACTTGAAGTCCGACTTCAATGAACAGGGATCTGACTTTGATTCGCGACAATACCAATCACTGTCTATCTGGTATGAATTTAAAAAAAACACGGCATGGGTTCTCTCTCCAAGAGCATACCAGGCCCTTCGGTCTGGTATGGATTTTAAGGGGAACCCCCACGCCGAAAAAAATAGCGTGGAGGCCCCCCCCCTAAAATCCATACCAGTTGAGAAAACATCACTGCCAGCCCCTGCTCATACACCACTCCTTCTTTGTCACTCATTGTAAATCAAAGCTTCTAAATACCTCCATTAACGCCATAGATCCGGTCATGTGACTGCTCTCCTCCAATCAAAAGCTACACTCGAGGAGGAGGTGGAGCGGGAGAAGGAGAGCGGCCAGAACAAGCGGCCTTAATAGAGGGATTTGGAGGCTTAGATTTACAATGATGGTGACACAGGAGGAGTGGTACATGAGAAAGGCCTGGCAGTAATGTTTTCTGATGTTTAAAGTATGCTGGCAGCGCTGTCCCAGGGCCAGGAAAGGCAGGGTGGCTGGGCTGACTGTTTACCCTCTGTTTTCAGGGTAAAAAAGTGCGTGTTCTACGCTGCTATATAAAGGGTATCTTAAAAAATTCCATTAGTACATAATTGGCTTTAGTTGTGAGGATGAGCTCTTACCTCTGGTAATAAGCCATTGTCTGACTATTTCTTTATATCTTTCCATCTCTTTATATTTTCAACCTTCATTGTTTTATCCCCGTTTGGCTAAGAAAATGATATAACTTTGTGTTATGTGGTGGTTTGTGTCTTGCTGTGATAACTGACCCTTTCACTTCTCTATGTAGGCCGGCAGTACAGTGCTGAAATCAGGAGAGCCGTGTCCTTGTGATATAGACCAACTTGTACCACATGAAACAGAGCTGCACACCGAAACACAACATCAACCCTTGGTTTTATTACCCCAGGAATGGTCATCAGGTAGGGTGTTTTTTTTTTAAACCTAATTTCACAAGACTCCACTATAAACTAATATGCATTGTTTTTACTGTATACATGTGTTTCTCCCTGTTAATTATTTGTTTTTGAATGGCTGAAGCCACGGACTGTGACCTAAAACTGAAAATAAAATAAATGAATAGCTGCTTTTGATTTTGTTTATTGAGCACAAACATATTGGGGTTGATTTACTAAAGGAAAATCTACTTTGCACTACAAGTGTACTTGTAAGTGCAGTCACTATAGATCGCTGTAGATCTGAGGGGACGCTCTGAAATGAGGGGAAGCTCTGCTGATTTTATCATCCAATCATGTGCAGGCTAAAATACTGTTTTTTATTTTCTTTGCATGTCCCCTTCAGATTTACAGCGACTGCACTTGAAAGTGCACTTGTAGTGCAAAGTGGATCTTCCTTTCGTAAATAACCCCCATTGTCTTCAAAGATAATAATAAAAAGGAAATTTTGATTTTGTATATGTATTTTTTTTTAAACTCTGATAAAAAAAAACTTTTCTTTTAAGTTCTGGATACTTGGAGGAATGGTTAGGGGACTCCTGTTATGCCGGCCATAGATGGAGAGATTTTTCTTCCTGCGACCACAGTGTTAATGGGGGAATCCCTCCCGTGGAGCCATTGTGTTCCCAGCGGGAAGGCAGGGGAAGTTGTCCTTGAGAGAACACAGTGATTTATTGCTAGCGGCTATGACAGCTGCTAGCAATAATTGCATGTAAAATCCGACAGGCTGGTTGTACCCACGTTGATTGATCAGTCAACTTTGGTACATTCAGTCTGCCCATACGTTGTTCAAATTTTGTCTGGTTCCTGCTGAACCGGCCGAGATTCAAACTGTCTATGGCCGGTTTTAGGTTTTAACCACTTAAGACCCGGACCATTATGCAGGTAAAAGATCTGGTCCCTTTTTGCGATTCAGCACTGCGTCGCTTTAACTGACAATTGCGCGGTCGTGCAAAGTGGCTCCCAAACAAAATTGGTGTCCTTTTTTTCCCACAACTAGAGTTTTTTTTTTGGTATTTGATCACCTCTGTGTTTTTTTTTGTGCTATGAACAAAAATAGAGCGACAATTTTGAAAAAAATGCAATGTTTTTTACTTCTTGCTATAATAAATATCCCCCAAAAATATATAAAAAAAACGTTTTTTTTCCTCAGTTTAGGCCCATACGTATTCTTATACATATTTTTGGTAAAAATACGCGTTTATTGATTGATTTCCGCAAAAGTTATAGCGTTTACAAAATAGGGGATAGTTTTATGGCATTTTTTATTAATATTTTTTTTTACTAGTAATGGCGGCTATCAGCGATTTTTTTCGTGACTGCGACATTATGGCGGACACATCGGACACGTTTGACACTATTTTGGGACCATTGTCATTTTCACAGCGAAAAGTTCTATAAAAATGTACTGATTACTGTGAAAATTACAATGGCCGCGAAGGGGTTAACCACTAGGGGGCGCTAAGGGGTTAAGTGTGCCCTAAGGGAGTGATTCTTACTGTAGGGGGGCGTGGCTGGACGTGTGATGTTACTGATCATCGTTCTCTGTAACAGGGAACAGACGATCAGTGACAAGCCACAGAGAAGAACGGGGAAGGTGTGTTTACACTCACCTCTCCCCGTTCTTCAGCTCCTGTGACCCGATCGCAGGACACCGGCGGCGATCATGTCCGTGAGTCCTGCGGACACGGTCACGGAGCTTCGGACCGGGTCGCGAGTACGCCGGCGCGCAAGCGACCTACGGCTGGGTACTTAAAGGGCAATGTACCTGTACATGCCTATGCCCAGCCGTGTCATTCTGCCGACGTATATCGGTGTTAGGCGGTCCTAAAGTGGTTAAAAGCTGAGCTTGTGTCCACTTTCACAGAGACAGTAAGTAAGGGAACATAGAAGCCACATATTTACCGAGTGCCCCTTTCGGACCATCGCCTTCTACGTTTGTTAATTCGTACCCCTCCCTCAAAAAATGTATCATTATGGAGATTGGGTCTCAGTGAGTGTTTTACCCTGATATAGCAGAAAAAAAATGCCATTAACAATAGCTGATAATTGGAAAAATAATGTTGGATCATCGTCTCCAGATGTTGTATGGGATGCCTTCAAGGCATTTGTGCAGGGGCTATACATTTCAGCCATAGCGGCTGTTTAGAAGGGACAAAAGACCAATACCCAGTCTTTACAAATACAACTGGAACCTCAAAAGGAGATTCATGGCTCGGATTCTAATAAGAAGAATTTTGATCTATTAAAAGCTGCCAGAAGAGATTTGGATTTACATATGACCGAAACAACTAAATTAGACTTATAAAAAAAATAGACACAGCTTTTGAATAGGGAGTGGAAGGTTCTTGGCAATGTTAGCGCAACAGGATTATTCAGCTACACTTCTATCTGAAGTTAGAACTACTGAGGGGAAAATGGTTTCCATCCCAGAAGAAATCTTACAGACTTTTAATCAGTATTACAGATCTTTATATGCCTCCACTCTCCCCCCTGGCTTCCAACCAGGGGAGCTTCCATCCTCTTGGTTAGCTCTATTACCAGTGAGGAGATCCAGAAGGCCATAAGTACTTTTCTGACTGGATGGACTCCTTATTGAATTTTATAAAAAAGTATGGAGATATTTTAGCTCAAACTGGCAGTAGTATATACACGGGGGTTACTGGAGGGGTATTTTTCAGATTCAATGAGATGCACATATAGTTCTTATTCATAAGGAAGCTAAGGATCCAAAATGACGTGCTTCTTATAGGCCAATAGGTTTATTAAATATTGATTTTTAAAATATTGACAAAGTTGCTAACCTTGAGACCTCAACCTCTGTTAACATCTATTATTGACTCGGAATGACAGATATTAATTTACGTAGATTACATACTAAGCTACATGTTCAACATATATCTTTGGATATAGAAAAGGCCTTTGAAAACTGTCGAATGGCCTTTTCTATGGGAAATACAGGGAGTGCAGAATTATTAGGCAAATGAGTATTTTGACCACATCATCCTCTTTATGCATGTTGTCTTACTCCAAGCTGTATAGGCTCGAAAGCCTACTACCAATTAAGCATATTAGGTGATGTACATCTCTGTAATGAGAAGGGGTGTGGTCTAATGACATCAACACCCTATATCAGGTGTGCAGAATTATTAGTCAACTTCCTTTCCTTTGGCAAAATGGGTCAAAAGAAGGACTTGACAGGCTCTGAAAAGTCAAAAATAGTGAGATATCTTGCAGAGGGATGCAGCACTCTTAAAATTGCAAAGCTTCTGAAGCGTGATCATCGAACAATCAAGCGTTTCATTCAAAATAGTCAACAGGGTCGTAAGAAGCGTGTGGAAAAACCAAGGCGCAAAATAACTGCCCATGAACTGAGAAAAGTCAAGCGTGCAGCTGCCAAGATGCCACTTGCCACCAGTTTGGCCATATTTCAGAGCTGCAACATCACTGGAGTGCCCAAAAGCACAAGGTGTGCAATACTCAGAGACATGGCCAAGGTAAGAAAGGCTGAAAGACGACCACCACTGAACAAGACACACAAGCTGAAACGTCAAGACTGGGCCAAGAAATATCTCAAGACTGATTTTTCTAAGGTTTTATGGACTGCTGAAATGAGAGTGAGTCTTGATGGGCCAGATGGATGGGCCCGTGGCTGGATTGGTAAAGGGCAGGGAGCTCCAGTCTGACTCAGACGCCAGCAAGGTGGAGGTGGAGTACTGGTTTGGGCTGGTATCATCAAAGATGAGCTTGTGGGGCCTTTTCGGGTTGAGGATGGAGTCAAGCTCAACTCCCAGTCCTACTGCCAGTTTCTGGAAGACACCTTCTTCAAGCAGTGGTACTGGAAGAAGTCTGCATCCTTCAAGAAAAACATGATTTTCATGCAGGACAATGCTCCATCACACGCATCCAAGTACTCCACAGCGTGGCTGGCAAGAAAGGGTATAAAAGAAGAAAAACTAATGACATGGCCTCCTTGTTCGCCTGATCTGAACCCCATTGAGAACCTGTGGTCCATCATCAAATGTGAGATTTACAAGGAGGGAAAACAGTACACCTCTCTGAACAGTGTCTGGGAGGCTGTGGTTGCTGCTGCACGCAATGTTGATGGTGAACAGATCGAAACACTGACAGAATCCATGGATGGCAGGCTTTTGAGTGTCCTTGCAAAGAAAGGTGGCTATATTGGTCACTGATTTGTTTTTGTTTTGTTTTTGAATGTCAGAAATGTATATTTGTGAATGTTGAGATGTTATATTGGTTTCACTGGTAAAAATAAATAATTGAAATGGGTATATATTTTTTTTTTGTTAAGTTGCCTAATAATTATGCACAGTAATAGTCACCTGCACACACAGATATCCCCCTAAAATAGCTAAAACTAAAAACAAACTAAAAACTACTTCCAAAAATATTCAGCTTTGATATTAATGAGTTTTTTGGGTTCATTGAGAACATGGTTGTTGTTCAATAATAAAATTAATCCTCAAAAATACAACTTGCCTAATAATTCTGCACTCCCTGTACTTAGGCCTAATGTACACGGGACGTTTTACAACTTCCCCTGAACGATTTAACTTGACAGATAGTAAATGATGTTTAAAAACTTCAGTTTTGACGCGTTTGCGTTTTAGAAGCGATTAAAAAAAATAAAAAAAAAGGTGTTAAAGGGAATATGGTGTTTCAAACGCCTCTGAACTTCCGTTGTAAATGCATTTTTGCTGCTTTTCAAAATTTGCTTCTGAACTCAACTGCCTATAAACGACCCTGTGTACATGGACTGATAATATAACATAGGGGAGAGTTCAGGGGCAGCTGAAAAAAACACCCAACTGCTCCTAAACATCTGTTTATTAGCTGCAGTGTACATGGAGCCTTAGAAGGCTGGGATTCCCATTGGTGTTTATATCGGGGTTGCAGACACTATATCAAAATCCCATGTCAGTGGTTAAGCTGGGAGCAAGGTTGTCAGCATCTTTCCAGTTATATAGGGAAACATAACAGGGCTGCAATCTCTCCCCAATTCTTTTTGCTATAGCAATGGAGCCGATGGCAGAGACTCTTCAGACTTTCCCGATATGGTTGCCCGATATGCTGCTATTCCTGAACAATGCTTGTCCATCATTACAGGGAGCCCTGGACCTGATGAATGGGTATTCAGTGGTAACAGGGCTTAAAGGGGTTGTAAAGGTTCGTCTTTTATTTTCTAAATTGGTTCCTTTAAGCTAGTGCATTGTTGGTTCACTTACCTTTTCCTTCGATTTCCCTTCTAAATGTTTTATTTCTTTGTTTGAATTTCTCACTTCCTGTTTCTCCTCAATAAGCTTTCCACCATCATCCGAGTGGTGGAAAGTCATTTAGAACAGCTTACTGAACAGCTTACTGAGGAGGAACAGGAAGTGAGAAATTCAGACAAAGAAAACAAATAAAAAAAACATTTAGAAGGGAAATCGAAGGAAAAGGTAAGTGAACCAACAACGCACTCGCTTAAAATAACCTGTTTAGAAAAAAAAAAAAAAACTTTTACAACCCCTTTAAGGTGAATTGGAATAAATCTCTGCTGTTTGCTATTGATCCGTGGACACAGGCGACAACATCCTTGAATCTGCCATTAAAATGGGTGACGGAATTTGAATATTTAGGGACAGTAATTTCACGACAGATTTTGTGATTTTTGTGCTGCGTAATCTAACCCCAATAGTTCAGGAGCTTAGAAAAATGTTTTAAAGCATGGGAGACCCTACCTCTGTAATTACTAGGGCGGATACATTTAATAAAAATGAAGATCCTTCCAAAATGTTTATATGTATTTTCGAAATTGTCCCCAGTGGTTGCCAAAATCTTTATACAACTTCATAGTATTTTTACTTCATTTTTATGGAGGAACCAGTCACCTAGATAAATAAATATATATATATATATATATATATATATATATATATATATATATATATATATATAGAGCAATGGTTCATTCCATTGATGCACTTCAAGCATTGTTGTTTCGAGGCTTAAAAAGCCCCTTATAATTTGACTCCCTTAATAGTAACAACTATTAGGGCATGGAGAATTGGGCTAGCTTGTGAAATTACTATGTCCTATAATACCCCCCTGTGGGGGAATCCCCAGTTGCCCCAATTGAGCTCCATTCAAGATCTAGGGCCTGGGCTAAATTTAAGGTTAAAAACTATAGACCAGGTAGTGCAGGGAAGAAACATGAAACCCTTTATAAGATTAATGGAACAGTGGAATATTCCAGATAGCTTTTTTTTTTTTCGCTATATGCAACTTTCTCACGCCCTTTCTGCCCAATTTCCACAAGATCTCCCCCAACTTTATAGAGTCCGGGTTAGAGCAAGTAGTTAGAATGAAATTAATAAAGAAACCCATATCCGCACTATATATCCACCTTTTGACAGTATCTTTATCAGAGATGAGGAAGCTCCGGTCAAGATGGGAGAGTGATATCCCAGAGATATCCCAGGCAGCTGGGAGGCAATATGTCACCTTCTCACTGCCTGTTTTAGCGGTGTAAAGCCTGCACCACCACAAGGCCCCATTCACATGGGATACCGTTTTTTCTGCAACCAACCGCAAAGCAAATTATTGCCCCCACACATTGTGTATAATCCTGTCCAACCTCCATTGTGGCTAAGGGGGAAAGAGTGCACAAGAAGTGTTAAAATCGCAGCTTAACCACCTATTTTTACTGACCAGCTCTCTGTGTAAGCATGCCCTTGCAGTTGATACCTGAATAAAAGTGGACAGTATATCTTACTATGAATACCCATACTTCGGTGACAACTGTTGGGGTTTTTCCTAATTTTGAGGACATATCCACTTACTTTCTGTTGTGACTCTAGGGACAGGATGTGAGATATCCCCATTGGAGATACAAACCTGATAGAGATTCTAAGCCATCCCTGCTCTATTCAGAGCTACATAAAGGTACATTTTTAGGATCATTTAAAGTTTGTGTTTTAGGTATCAAGTAAGTGAAATGTAATAGTCATGTATTGTAAAGGCTAACACAAGAATCAGAAAATGTTCTTCTTTATTGCTTTAAGGTAGTGGTGTCCATTGGTCATCGCAGACATGCAGCGGATTCCGGTGGATTAGTGAAGTTACATCCTGCAGTGGTAATGTACAGGAAGCCACCCTTTCGGGCTTGTCATCATTGAAAGGTAAATATACACTTATCAGCTTTAACTTTATGACCACTGACAGGTTAAGTGAATAAGATTATCTCCTTACAATGGCATATGAAAGTGGGTGGGATAGAGAGCCCAAAAAATTGGCATTGTAGTTTGTTGTGTATGAGACTGGCAAAACCGCAGACCGGTCAGTCTACCCATGCTAACCTGCATTCACAACCAAAAGCACCTATAACGGGCACATGAGCATCAGAACTGGACCGCGGAGCAATGGAAGAAATTGGCCTAGTCTGATAAATCATGTGGATGGCTGGGTGCATATGCGTCACACACCTGGGGAAGAATTGGCACCAGTATGCAGTAGGGAAGAAAGCAAGTTGGTGAATGCGGTGTAATGCTTTGGGCAATGTTCTGGGAAATCTTGGGTCCTACCATTGATATGGATGTTACTTGACAGGTACCGCTTACCTAAACGTATTTCCTGTGAAAATGGTATTCCCTGGGGGCAATGGTCTCTTTGAGCAGGATAATGCACCCTGCCACACTGCAAAAATGGGTTGAGTTGGCATCCAAATTCTCCAGAACTTAAAGTGGTTATAGAGGCTGAATGTTTTTTTTCCTTCTTGCATAGAGGTAGAAAAACCTTCAGTGTGCAGCTCCCCTCTCAGCCCCCTAATACTTATCTAAGCCCGATCTCGATCTAGTGATGTGCACAGGACCCGAGGCTCTCCCTGGCCTCTCCCTCCTGATTGGCTAAGATGCAGTAGCATTGGCTCCCACTGCAGTCCATCACAGCCAGTGAGGTGGGATCGGATGGGGCTGAGTTGTGCTCTCTGTGTCTTATGGACACAGCGAGCCAGCTTGGGAGCGAGCACGCACGAGTGTCCCCACAGCAAGTGGCTTGCTATGGGGGCACTCGGCAAGGGGAAGGGGCACAGAACAAAGACGGAGGACCCTGGAAGAGGAGGATCAGGGCTGCTCTGTGTAAAACCCCTTCACAGAGCAGGTAAGTATGACATGTTTGTTATTTTTAAATAAAGATTTTTCATTTACAATCACTTAAATCCAGTGGAGCATCTGCGGGATGTGCTGGGAAAACAAGTCTGATCCATGGAGGCCCTACCTTGCAACTGGCAAGATTTAAAGGATCTGCTACTAACAGTTTGGTGGTGTCAGATACCACAGCATATCTTTAGAGGTCTGGTGGTGTCCATGCCTTGACAGGTCAGGGCTGTGTTGGCGGCAAAAGGGGGACCTTCTCAATATTAAGTGGGTGATTAATAAAGTTATGGCTGACGGGTGAACAATGGGCGTAGGATGACAATCCCTTTAGCGTTCTTGGTCATCATTAAGCATGTTGGCCCTTTTGCTCACACATGCCAAGAACAGATGAAAAGGTGTCCTTGTGTGAGGCTAGTAAAGCTGTTTGGGAGGGGCTTTAATTGTGTACTAATAATCAAGGCGTGTTCTTTTATTATTCTAGAAGTCTAAAGAACACACTGCACTTCTAAGACACAATTAAATATTTGATCTTGGAATTTTTTATTTCCTTTTCACAGAACAGTTGTAAAAACTATTTTTATTATCACTGTGGTGGCTGATGAATTTTTACTTTCAGCTAATGTTGCAAATAAGGGTCATGCTGTGCTCATAAAAATAAACTTATTTTGGGCAGTGTGTCTTATGCAAGAAGCCTGGGTGTGGAATAGAAGATATGAAAACTTCTACATGAGCCCAAATGCAACCAATAGTCTTGTTTGACAGTTTTGGCACGGTGTGCGTATTCACATGTAGAAAACACTGATCGGTGTGATCAGTGAGCTTCAGTTTGGAAGTGCGGCCATCTAGGTTTTTTTTTTATTTTAGGTTGACTTAGTGGAGCTGCAGACACAATTTATTTTGTTAGCTTTGGATGGCATTATAATACTCAAATTTGTACTGGTGTGTGCATTCCCTTTTTTGGGGATATTTTCCTCCACTTCCCGTGTTGTCACAAAATCGCAGTAGTGTGTACATCTGTAGAAATAAAAACTTTTAACAATTTCTGTTTTGTATTAAAAATTTGAAAAGAAAGTTTTGGTTGGCATCATACTTTATATTTACATGGTATAATCAGACCGTTTGAACTGTGTGTATGGGCAGTCTAAAGGGCATCTGCACCTTTAAAGGATAAGTTCACCTTTCATAACATGTTACGAACAGACCGGCCCCACACCTCCCCGATCCCCGATCTGACAGCTGGCGGTGATCTTCGCTCCCAAACCCTCCGCCCCCATTTAATAAAAAGAAATGAGATGACTTTCTTACAGCCTCCCCACTTCTTCTGCCCCCTGTGCATTTGCTTAGACTCATCCGCCGCCAACTTTTGCTGTTGTACTGATCTGGACACAGCCCCAGAAGCTGTATAGCAGCATAGTATGCAATGCAATGGATCGCAGTCATTGGTCATAGCGGTCATGTGAGAGTGCTGACCAAGGGTCTCTGCTTTTTACATGGGCAGTGGATGGTTCTAAGCAAATGCAGATAAGTGCAGTAGGTCCAGGAGGAGTGGGGAGGCTATAAGGAAGTAATCACATTTTTTTTTCTTTTAAGATATAAAGGTGGAAATACTTTTTAATTTGCCCATTCAAACAGTTGAGATTGTCTGACATTATATTCTCAGCTCTAAAAAGTACGGGTTTGAGTATAAAAAATGATACTCCCTAGAGCAATGCAACATCAATCCGATGTGGAGGGAGCGGCTGGCTCAGGCTGCCGGTCCAGACATCTGGGTGTATCCCGACTACATAGCTCCCAACTGTCCCTGATTTGGAGCAATGTCCCTCATTGTCCTCATTTGTCCCTCATTCTGGTCTGATCCATATAGATGTATATCAAATGCACTTTTTATTTATCAACAAATGTTTCCCAAAGCTAAACCTTTCATCTGATTTTTAAATTGCTGCATTTGTAAATTCCAAAAGCCAATATAAAGGTATAGTAGTGGTAAAAAAAATAAACACTTGTGGGTTTAACCAATCTTGTTTTTTTTTTTGTGCAATTCTCCTTTAAGGGGGCGTGGCAAGGGGTGTGTCCTATGCCTGCATACTTTTGCTGACAGGTGTCCCTCATTCCTATCTCAAAAAGTTGGGAGGTATGCGACTATATAATCGGGATCTTTTTAGAGCCTGCACTGGCTGCACCTGCTGTCGGCTGAAAATGGGTCACAGGAGTGCAGAATGAACTGCATTCCTGTGAATCATAGGAGAAGTACAGCCAAAAAAGAAAAAGCTTTGACTATACTTCTTAATGATCTAACTAGTGTAGGTATTTAGGGTTGGCAAATGTCAGTGCTGTGTGGGGTAAGTAGAATCAGTTGTACCAATTCCACATATACAGTATCTCACAAAAGTGAGTACACCCCTCACCTTTTTGTAAATATTTTATTATATCTTTTCATGTGGCAACACTTTGCTACAATGTAGTGTGTGTACAGCTTGTATAACCGTGTAAATTTGCTATCCCCTCAAAATAACTCAAGCCATTAATGTCTAAACCGCTAACAACACAAGTGAGTACACCCCTACGTGAAAATGCTCAAATTTGGCCCAAAGTGTCAATATTTTGTGTGGCCACCATTATCTTCCAGCACTGCCTTGGGCATGGAGTTCACCAGAGCTTCACAGGTTGCCACTAGAGTCCTCTTCCACTCCTCCATGATGACATCACAGAGCTGGTGGATGTTGGAGACCTTGTGGTCCTCCACCTTCCATTTGAGGATGCCCCACAGATGCTCAATAGGGTTTAGGTCTGAAGACATGCTTGGCCAGTCCATCACATTTACCCTCAGCTTCCTTAGCACGGCTGTGGTCTTGGAGGTGTGTTTGGGTTTGTTATGTTGCAATACTGCCCTGCGCCCCAGTCTCCGAAGGGAGGGGATCATGCTCTTCTTCAGTATGTCACAGTACAAGTTGGCATTTATGGCTCCCTCAATTAACTGTAGGTCCTCAGTGCCGGCAGTACTCATGCAGCCCCAGACCATGACACTCCCACCACCATGCTTGACTGTAGGCAAGACACACTTGCCGTCGTACTCCTCACCTTGATGCAGTGTGCGGCGTATGGTCTGAGCATTGACAGACTAACCCCCCACCTCTTCAACCTCTGCAGCAATGCTGGCAGCACTCATACGTCTATTTCCCAAAAACAACCTCTGGATATGACGCTAAGCACTTGCACTCAACTTTTTTGGACGACCATGGTGAGGCCTGTTCTGAGTGAAACCTGTCCTATCAAACCACTGTATGGTCTTGGCCACCTATGCTGCAACTCAGTTTCAGGGTCTTGGCAATCTTCTTATAGCCTAGGCCATCTTTATGCAGCGCAACATTTTTTTTTTTTTTTAGATCCTCAGAGAGTTCTTTGCCATGAGGTGCCATGTTGAACTTCCAGTGACCAGTATTAAAGAGTGAAAGCAAAAACACCAAATTTAAACACACCTGCTCCCCATTCACAACCTTGTAAAAATAACAAGTCACGTGACACTGGAGAAGGAAAATTACTGATTAGGCCCAATTTGGATATTTTCAGTTAGGGGTGTACTCAGGTTTGTTGCCAGCGGTTTAGACATTAATGGCTGTGTGTTGAGTTATTTTGAGGGGACAGCAAATTTACAATGTTATACAAGCTGTACACTCACTACTTTACATTGTAGCGAAGTGTAATTTCTTCAGTGTTGTCACATGAAAAGATATAATAAAATATTCTCAAAAATGTGAGGGGTGTACTCACTTTTGTGAGATACTGTATGTAATGATGTGGACCTCGTAACCCAACATCTTCCATCCTGGCTGTTCAATTTAGTAGTGGATATCTGTTAGCCTAGAAATTCATGAAGGCCCTTACACAGACAGATTATAGGCTGGAAAGATCTGTTAGAAAAATGAGTTCAGCCATTTGTAACATGTTACTTTGGAGCAGTCCCCCTTTACCCCCCTGTGACAGTGGGTGGGGGATCCTCAGCCTGCACCTGCTGTCACATTTTAAAAACCGTTCGGCTGTGCAGAGCTTTGCCCACAGAGTTCTGTGAATAAATACACTACAGGTCCCAGCTTCCACCACGACCAACGGCTTGTAATTCTTAATTGTGAGGGGCGCTGGTGAGCATGCTCGTAGATCTTCATTCTTCCTGCACCTCAGTAACTGCCTCTAGAGAGATATAGACAGACAGCTGTACTGAGTGTCTGCATGAGCCTGGCATTATCCACTGATAGCGGGGGCAAGGTTTTGCAAGTTACAGTGTAGAAAAATAATAAAAGCACATTTTTTTTACCTGCAAAATCATGTGCATGTGTTAATTTAAAAAACAAAAGGTGAACGTGGCCTTTAACTATGGTTTTGTTTACAATGGCAGGACAAAATAGGTTGTCATCAGCAGATTTCAATAAACCATAAATGAGACATTCTGGAAATAAGTATCCCTTGTGTTTAATGGCCAAGAAATGTAATTAGAATAATTTTTTAAATAATTGCGTTAAGGTGTGTTAAATGTGTCTAATTGCCTGTGTGTTCTGTCTTACATTAAAGTAGATGTGGCAGAGTTCTGAGAGGAGTTTTCATGATGATGATTTTTAAAACTGAAATGTGACAGACAAAATTCACACTGAGCTTATAAAACACAACAAGATTACAGGTTTTGTGGAATAAATGTCCGACTGAACTGGGGTAAAGTACTACCTGTTGAATGCATCTTTCTGCTCCACGTGGCTGTTGCACTTTACAACTCTCCACTAAAAAAAATTCCATCATGAAAGACTTCCATCCGAATTATGTCTTGATTGAAAGAGAATTTAAAGCACAACATAGAGTTCAGTAGTAGATAATTACTGGAAATGAGAAAAACAGTGCGCTTACCCAAAAATACAAATAAACAGCAGCAAACTCAAAAATGTTATACCAACATAAATAGCAATAGTAAAAAGGTGGAGTTGCGCTAAACCATGATAGATATGCCTTGATAGGTCATATAGACACAAGAAAAAATTTACAAAATAAGTTGAATAAAGAGTCCAAAAATTCTGACAAAATTAAGTGAAACAATTTGAATGGAGTCCAACAACCAGAAAGATAGTGTAGTAGCACGCTGCTACTCGGGTGGAACAAATTCTGGAGACGTAGCTATCTGATAATGCTGACCCTTACCGAGATGTAGGATCCTAATGGATCAAAACGAGCAAGAAGCCAAACACCTGGGCTACACAGGGGATCGGAATCTTGATATAATCCTCCCGGGAGCTCATCAGCAAAGCGACCAGAAAAACAAAAAAGCTAAAATAGTGTAATACTGTGGGATAATAGGTAGGACACAGGACATCCCCCAGTGATAGGCAACAGACAGTGTGACATGAAACCTCCACCAATGAACACACTGACCCTTACCAGAGCCCTGGATCCCTTCAAGGATCGGATATAGCAGAGGAGATATGAATAACACAGAGCAGTAGATCTTCTCAGACGTGATCCTCTTAAGCACCAAACGATCAGACAGTCCTCATATGCACCAAGCAGTCAGGCAGACATAGGGAAGAAAGCTCACCATAGCATGATATCGTTTAGAAAAATGTAATAAAAAATATAGTAGCACACTTACAATGTTGTAGAAAAAAACACAGCATGTAATAAAGGCCGGCCGGTAACAGGACAGATTCGTCCTCCCTTGCGGTGACGTCAGCACGTCTCCTCCCGACGTTTCGTCTGAGATAGACTGGTCACGGGATGTGCTGTGTTTTTTCTACAACATTGTAAGTGTGCTACTATATTTTTTTATTAAATTTTTCTAAACGATATCATGCTATGGTGAGCTTTCTTCCCTATGTCTACCTGAATGCTTGGTGCATATGAGGACTGTCTGACCGTTTGGTGCTTAAGAGGATCACGTCTGTGAGAGGATCTACTGCTCTGTGTTATTCATATCTCCTCTGCTATATCCGATCCTTGAAGGGATCCAGGGCTCTGGTAAGGCTCAGTGTGTCCATTGGTGGAGGTTTCATGTCACACTGTCTGTGGCCTATCACTGGGGGATGTCCTGTGTCCTACCTATTATCCCACAGTATTACACTATTTTAGCTTTTTTGTTTTTCTGGTCTCTTTGCTGATGAGCTCCCGGGAGGATTATATCAAGATTCCGATCCCCTGTGTAGCCCAGGTGTTTGGCTTCTTGCTCGTTTTGATCCATTAGGATCCTACATCTCGGTAAGGGTCAGCATTATCAGATAGCTACGTCTCCAGAATTTGTTCCACCCGAGTAGCAGCTCGCTACTACACTATCTTTCTGATTGTTGGACTTCATTCAAATTGTTTCACTTAATTTTGTCAGAATTGTTGGACTCTTTATTCAACTTATTTTGTACATTTTTTCTTGTGTCTATATGACCTATCAAGGCATATCTATCATGGTTTAGCGCAAGTCCACCTTTTTACTACAGTAGATAATTACTACCCTTGGCTATTTACCATTGTCATTGGAGTTGTGGAAAGCACAATTTTTTTTTTTTTTTTTTTAAATAAGATTTTTTTTAAAAGACAAGTTTTTCATTTAAGTAGTATAGAAACAAGCTGTCGGGCAGGACAGAAAGACCAAGAGTAAAAGAGCATAGAAACACTTGGGTACAGCACATGGATTGCCATTTTTAATCAAGATACGTCACTTAGGTTACAGATGTAGGCAATTCATCCACAGGTAAAAATCTGCAGGGGATGAAATACTTTTTTTTCCCACTGTAAGTAGGGGACTTACTGTACATCAAACATATTAGCTTAAAGGTTCATCTTTGTGAAAAAAAATAGGTGCCCATATTTTTGCAGGAACAAACTGTGCATTGCAGGGCATTGAACCTGCGATCAGCCATTTTCAAAATGTGACAGTGGGTGTAAAATGGACACACTTTGGAATTCTGATGTGCTTTCACATGACAAATGTTGGTGTGTTGGCAACAGATTCATGTGCCTATTGTAAATAGGTACGTGAATTTATGGGACATGCCAAGTGAGGAAGCGCACTAAGACCGGGCTGAGACTGTGGCTGCAAAGTTGATGACATTAACAATCAGTGACAGGGAGGGGGATAACGGTGGCTCTGCCACACTGCATGCAAGGACAGGCACTGGGTCTGTCTCAGTCTGTCAACTTACAGTTGGTCTTTTTCTAGTTTTGTTATCTACAAACTGGAGGTAATTATTTTTGAATTTGTTGCATTAATAAAGGCACTTTGTAAAAGTGGCGCTATTAGGAACTACCTGAATCTGCTGTAACGTTACTGAAATGGCGGCAGAGATTTTTGAATCTGGTTAAATTTATTTTAACGGGCTATGCTGCCATAAAAGTTCCCCCAAAGTATTGTGTGTATACTGTATGTGCATGGTGATAGGTATATTTGCATATATGCTTCCTGCTGATTGGAAACCATAAACTTTCTGCAGTCTCTATTGACATAAAACGCCAAACATGTTACCAATTCCCACAGACTATATAATCTTGCTTCCTAGACTTTTAATCGCAAGAGGAACCTTAAAGGCATTATTTTTTTATTATTGACAAAAAAGGTACTGTTTAACAAAATAACTATGGGATTTGGTGTTGCTGCTTTGTGTCCTATTGATCCCTACAAAGTATGAATTGAAGCCCAGTGCCGTGCTATTTTAACCACTAGAGTACCGGGCCATCGTCAAATGACGGCTCCACGGTGACTCTGAAAACTCAACAGGACGTCATATGACGTCCTGGATTCCTCCGGCCACTGGGGGGCGCGCGAGCGCGTCCCCGAGATGCCGATGCGCGTGCCTGGCGGTCGCGATGTCCGCCAGGTACCAGCGATCGGTAACGAAAGAGCAGTGACGTGGAGCTCTGTTTGTAAACACAGAGCTCCACGTCCTGTCAGGGGACAGAGGAGACCGATCTGTGTCTTTTGTACATAGGGACACAGATCGGTCACCTCCCCCAGTCACCCCCCTTCCCCCACAGTTAGAACACAATACAGGTATACATATTAACCCCTCCCTCACCCCCTAGTGTTAACCCCTTGAATGCCAGTCACATTTATACAGTAATTAGTGCATATTTATCGCATTAATCGCTGTATAAATGTGAATGGCGCCAAAAACGTGTCAAAAGTGTCCGATGTGTTCGCCGCAATGTCACGGTGACAGTAAAAAAATCGCAAATCGCCGCCAATACTAGTAAAAAAATTAATAAAATAAAAATGCCATAAATCTATCACCTATTTTGTAAACGCTCTAACTTTTGCGCAAACCAATCAATATATGATCATTGTGATTTTTTTTTTACCAAAAATATGTAGAAGAATACGTATCGGCCTAAACTGAGGAAAAAAAAACGTTTTTTAAAAAAAAAATTGTGATATTTATTAAATAAAAAAGTAAAAAATTGTGTTTTTTTTTTAATTGTCACTCTGCTTTTGTTTATAGCGCAAAAAATAAAAACCGCAGAGGTGATCAAATACCACCAAAAGAAAGCTCTATTTGTGGGAACAAAATGATAAAAAAATTGTTTGGGTACAGTGTAGCACGACCGCGCAATTATCATTCAAAGTGCGACAGTGCTGAAAGCTGAAAATTGGCTTGGGCAGGAAGGTGCGTAAGTGCCTGGTATGGAAGTGGTTAAAAAAAATATATATCACGTTTTAGCAGTATTATTGCTTTCATTTCCAAGCTGTCCCCATGCAGTTCCCTTTTTTTTTGTGCCATTATTAATCCTCAATCTTCCTGGTTGCAAGGCGCACAGCATCTCTCAACCTGGAAGACTGGAGGATATACTGAGAAGACACATTAGTGCTGCACTCTGCATCTCCAAGGTCAAGGTCTCCAAGGTCCCCATTGCCCACTGCTGAGGAAATTGGATCATTGACTTTGAACAGGCATTCAGACTTTTTAGATTTCTCTGGCTGCAAGCTTGTTATAGGTCAGTTTCTCATTAGATAGTGTAACCAGGATGAGGATTACAACCTGTACCTTTTTAAAAGTCACCAAAAGCTGTTCCCTAATTGCTACCCATGCAGGTTTACTTTAAAGTACTGTATTTATTGGCGTATAACACTCACTTTTTTACCCTGAAAATAGAGGGTAAACTGTGCCTGCGTGTTATACACATGGGGCTGTGGAAAGTTTTTTCCCCGAAACTTCCCTCTTAAAGTTAGGGTGCGTGTTATACGTCTGTGCGTGTTATACACCGATAAATACAGTCATTTTAGGGCTTTGCCCAAGGTGTGTTTAGGGATGAACTGAACAAACATATGGACCCAATAATGTGATGTCCCCAATAGCGGTGGATAATGAAGTCGGCTGCTCCTGGAAGATTGTTGTATTAAATATTCCTCTGGAAAGTCCATCCGATATCCAACTTCTCTTTCTTTGCACACAACATGTACTGTGCATGGAAATGTGCCACCAGTGTAATAATTATTTACTTTTGATTGAAAGCCACATCTAAACTGTAGCTAGATTTGTCATTTTTAATTTTTGTGATGTCTGTTGTAGCGCAAGTGGAAGAGAATGGTCTACAGATGAGTGATGCTGTACTGGTTCACTTATATGTCCAAAACATGGACGACTTTACTGCCATTAATGCTGAATATGGGAGACTCTTCTCTGTGGCACCCCCTGCTCGGTAAGTTAATCTTGTCTACTTTTAAAGGCTAGTTATTAAAGTGCACTTTTATCTGGGGACATAATGACCAACCGAAGCTGCATTAGCAGGCAGGTGATATCTAATGTTTTTATTACACACACACACACTAAGAACTTTTATGTGTTGCTGTAACTTTTAAAGTGGTTGTGAAAACTCAATGTTTTTTTTTTTTACCTTCATTCTATAAATGCATTCTTAAAAGAAAAAAAAAAAAAAGATGGATTTCTGCTTTTAAGCTTTTTTTTATTGTTATGCATACACCGGTGCAGGTACAATAATAGATTAGAGTAGGGCCACACTTGTACAGGTACGGTGCGAGTGGTATGTAGTTTCCACTTAGATTTGCAATGTACAGTATACAGCTGAGACCCCTTTTCTCATTAACATGTCAGGGACAGGTTTTAGGGTGCATTTACATCTGTCCACGTGCAGTAATTGGCATTAAACATGTTTTTCTGCATCACATAATAATGTTGCAACATGTTTCTATTCATTTTGAATAGCACTCTTTATTGCATATACAGACTAAACACATGCCCCTGTGCTGTAGTGCACATATGTGAATGCTTTGTGCATTGTTGGGTGCTGTGTTTCCCAAAAGCAATGCATGCATGTTTTTTTATTTTTATGTGTTGAGGCTCATTAAGGGATTGTAAAGGTACATTTTTTTTTTCCTAAATAGCTTCCTTTACCTTATTGCAGTCCTCCTTCACTTACCTCATCCTTCCATTTTGCTTTTAAATGTCCTTATTTCTTCTGAGAAATCCTCAATTCCTGTTCTTCTGTCTGTAACTCCACACAGTAATGTAAGGCTTTCTCCCTGGTGTGGAGTGTCGTGCTCGCCCCCTCCCCTGGAATACAGGAGAGTCAGGACGCCCACTAACACACAGCTCCTTTCTCTATCTGTAATGTAGAGAGCATCCTGATTCTCATGTAGTCCAATGGAGGGGGGCGAGCACGACACTCCACACCAGGGAGAAAGCCTTGTTGCATTACTTTGTGGAGTTACAGACAGAAGAACAGGAAGTGAGGATTTCTCAGAAGAAATAAGGACATTTAAAGGCAAAATGGAAGGATGAGGTAAGTGAAGGAGGACTGCACTAAGGTAAAGGAAGCTATTTAGGAAAAAAAAAATGTACCTTTACAACCCCTTTAAGGATCGATTACAAGGAATGAGCTGCTTAAATGTAACATGTGCCAGTTCACGTTGGTACCTACAGTACCTAGGTGTAAGTGTTATTGAAGAAATTCTTTAGCTGTCTTTGCTGTCCACTTTCTGAAAAAATGCTAGTTGCCTGACTGTTTTGCTGACATTGGCTTCAGCACTTTTAGTCACGGACCCAAAGTTTGCAGATCAGAAGTCAGAGAAAAGTCAGAATTCCTTATGTGTACTGGTTCTGGGTCAAGTGGTTCAATCTATTGCACCAAAAGAACAAGCAGAATTCATTTTCAGGAAAGATCGGCAATAGCAGCCTTGATGTTTCTTTATGACAGGTTTCTTTCATAGAGGCCACCAGCTTAGCCTTGCAGGGCTTAGTGATATTGTACTGTTTATTGAACATCAGATTTTGGTAAGAAATTAAAACAAACAGAGCTGTTTTCCATTGTCTTTTTTTAATTAGTAAAATAGTTTTGTTATTTGCTCATGAGAATGGTATTTTTTTATTTTCCTTATAACATTTTGTCCCGTTATATAATAGAATAATTATGTTTTTTGGCATTCCAGAGTATGTGTGCAGTGTTGTCTACCGCGGGACACTCTCTTTAAGATGGATGTTCTCTTCTGGCTGCCTGTCGCTAGCAGGGATGACTTCACTGCAGAAAAGATAGCCATGCATGTCCAGAGCATCTCCCACTGGGCGCCCGCTAACATTGGGCCCTACAGCCAAGCTGTGCGGGTAAGGAAAGCTTGGATTATTGGTGACACGCCTGAACTTTTAAAGCGCCCAATGTCTTTCATTGAGTAATGTACACCTAGTGCCATAGCTGACAGTGGTGAGACTGAGACATGAGATGGTGACGACAAGCGGAGTGCAGTCTAGTGACAAAGCTAGTACAGTATATAGTATAGTAGAGCTTATCTCTGTCACCTCAGGGGCCTCTCTGACAGTCATATGAAGCTGCAAAAAACTGAGCATCAAAACAGATCTCGTCATGTTATTTCAATAGTAACTCCTAAAATGAGAATTCAATGAGTTTTAAATTAGATGGGTCTTAGAAATTAGACGTGTTGAATACCAAGGGTGTTGGTTTTTAGCTGCAAGAGCTGCAACACGGTCTGATTGTAGCAGATTGGTTAGTTTGGGATCCCCTTTGCCAGTAAGTGGCCCAATCAGTATAAGCTATGATAAGAAGAAGAAATCCACATATTCCTGGCTGTGTACACCTTTGTACCATCATTATAACTTTAATTTATGTTATGAATATCTAGTTATATTTATCATGATTGTATTTCTATATAACAGAGGTTTATTGTTTAAAAAACCTTGTGATTCTCACTTTTTTCAGAATATTGGAATTTAGGGAATGAGTACTATTTAGTACTTATTTTGGGGTAGATCCACATAGAAATAGATGGGCGCAGCGTATGTGAGATACATTACGCCGCTTTAACTTAGTTTTGGCCGGTTCGAATCCCGAAAGAATTTGCGCCGTAAGTTACGGCGGCGTAGTGTATCTCAAGCGGCGTAACGGCGCGGAATTCAAATCGGCGATTAGGGGGCGTGTTTCATTTAAATGAAGCGCATCCCCGCGCCGAATGAACTGCGCATGCGCCGTCCTTAAATTTCCCACCGTGCATTGCGCTAAATGATGTCGCAAGGACGTAATTTTTTTTAACATAGACGTGACTTACGTACATTCTGATTCACGGACGACTTGCGGAAAAAAAAAATATATATATTTTTTTTTAATTAAACGAGGGATCGAAGTCTAACTATACGCGACGAAATACCAGCTTTAACTATACGCCGGAAAAAACCGACTAGAGACGCCGTAAAAAAAATGCGCCGGCCGCTCGTACGTTCGTGGATCGTCGGAAATAGTTAATTTGCATACCCGACGCGGAAAACGACGTGGACGCCACTCAGCGGAAGCCGAAAAATTGCATCTTAGATCCGAAGACGTACACCTGTCGGATCTAACCCAGAAGCCGTCGTATCTTGTTTTGAGGATTCAAAACAGAGATACGACGCGGGTAATTTGAAAGTATGCCGGCGTATCAGTAGATACACCGGCGTACTCGCTCTGTGGATCTGCCCCTCAATGTTTTGAGATTTGCCTATTTCGATTTTTTTTTTACTGACCCAAGCTATGTGCGTTAAATAAAATTGTAAGGTTCATTCACTGGATCACTCATATTAAAAATGTAAGAAACTATAAAATAAAGAAAATAAAATAATAGTCATTTTAGATCTGGTAGAGACGTTCCCAACCTGAGATCAGACTACCGTACTCCGCTAAGGAATGTAAATGTAGTTTCCACCAGGAATAGAGTAAAATATATTTTAAAAGCTGTCTTGAGCTAGCACAACTCTGTGACCGAGATGTATATAAAAGTAAATGTCAAAATTCCCCCTTCCACCATCAGCACCTAGAGAGCGAGCTACTGGAATGCAACATGCTCAAAGCAAGCTTGTGTGCTTATTGTCTAGTCAAAAATTGTTCAGGAACCTAGAGGGCTGTAAAGTGCAGTGCTGCAGTGCCACCTAGTGTTCAAATTCACTTCTTACACTCCATGTTGGGTATGAGAAATGGTTGATAGATTGGAAAAAAGTCTGCAGGATGTGACAGCCCTGGGTAGAAACTGTCCCTTCGGCATCAGTCAGTCAGACATTGTGCCCTTTAGCCGATGCATTTGCAGCGCTGTGGAATTAGGGGGATTACCGATAGGTGCTTAATGCGGGGTGATGGGGTTTGTCACTATTTCCAGTGTCCTGGAAGAAGACCCTGGCGGGCAGGTCACAGAAGGCACCTTGGCAGAAGTAATGACCCTTTCTGTGCCCCCTCCTTTGTGAGACATATTTGTAATGTTCGAGAAATAAAACATACTCTCTTCATTTATGTAGAAGTCATTCAGAAAAATACAGTACATGTTATTGTAGTATTGTATATACTGCAGTAATCGTGTGAGCACTGTATATATACTGATATAGTGTGAACCAATTGCAGATGTCGTTTTTCTGCAATATCTGAAATCTTAAATGAAATGCATCTAGATTGATGGCATTTTATGTGTACAAAATTTTGTTGATATGACAGTTAAGAATGTCAAGATAGTTTTATATGCTACTAACCCGATGAGACAGTAAAATAACACAACTGTGTTCTGAACAATTTGTCCTGTACTAGGTGATCGCTCTATAAACTGATGTGGAAATGGACCCAACCTCAATATCTGGAACCAGGATCCATTGTTGCAGAACACATGGTTCTGATGTAAATAGTAGTAAATGGCATTTAAATGGTCTATGTTACTTTAGTAATCTCTCAGTGTGTTGGTATTAAAGGGATTTTTTTAGCTAGTCTGTAGTCATTCTGCAATTTAGCAGCACCAACATGATCAGAGATTCTTCTGCAGAAGGAGGAGACGTCTCGCTGGATTATTTGTGCATTACAGCTTGTTGGTCACTATAAAATCTTTCTACTGCTGTCTGCATGTAATTATATGAAGACTGCGAGCTGTTCAGGGCTCATCCTTCTTTACTTATATGTTGCTTGTTGAATATTTTTGAGTTGTGCCTGTGAAAAGCAATACATTTCTCCTGGAGATGCACCCAGTGAAGCACTTCAGGGGAGGGATGCACAGCCCAGTTTGTGGGGGGGGATTTTAATTTTATTTTTCTGAGCGACTGACTCTGACCTTGATAGCATTCGCAAAGCGGAGCTCGGGCAGGAAAAAAGAGGGTAATCAGCGTGCCATGGACAAAGCGGAGGTGACAGCACTGCCTGCCCTGTACAGCACATCCACTACAGGGGCATTCAGCATTCAGACAGGCAAACACAGCACGACTGAGCACCACCCAACAGCGCACACACAGCGAGTGTTACTTCCACCTGAGCAGCTGACACTGTCCAGAAATTAGTTCAGATTTAATATATGGGACAGGTGCCACTCTGTAGATGTACACATTATTTAATATGATACATCTATGCATGTGTTATCTATGTGTGTGTAGGAGTGTATAAGTAGGATGCATAAAATTGTGTGTGTGTGTGTGTGTGTATATATATATATATATATATATATATATATATATATATATAAAATCGTATATACAACTTATCTGTTATGTTCAGCGTCCATTATGGAGCACTGACCATGTATAGCTTTGTTTAAAAAAAAATGTTGGTGTTGCATTTGCTGCACATTTTAAAAATGTTTCCTGATGGCTTATCCGTGAGTGAAGGTAAAACAAATTCTGCATTAAAAATGGAATAGTGTGATGTTAGAATGGTTCCTTTTCTTTTATGACAGTTTTAAACCATAATGTACCCCACTGCTATAGAATACTAAGATGGATGAGTGAACATTGCTTAATATTATTATGTATAATAGTAATATGTGCACTTTTTTTTTGTTTGTTTTTTAGTTTTGCTTTGCATTGCGCTCTGAGAGAGCAGTAGAATGCAGTTGTAGCTAATTACAAACATGGCCAATGGAGTAAGAATTGCCAGTTTATGCGATCACCAAATTTTCAATTTTCTCACTGATGTTTAAGTTTGATATCTTAATTTTGCTATATTTGATAAATGGTGAACTGACTCCAAATCCAGATATCTGAAAGTGGCATACAAAAAATAATTAAAAAAGGAATTAATCATTAAAAAGGAAGTGGGGAATTTTCCACAAAACAGGAAAGCGAGATCACAACAAGAACTGGAGGCCTATGCTTCATATTCACCTACTTTCTGGGGCACAGTGAACTGGAACTGTGCTAGGCCTTACTGTGGGTCAACAGATGAAGTATGCATCAGGATTAGAGCTGCACGATTCTGGCCAAAATGAGAATCACAATTTTTTTGCTTAGAATAAAGATCACGATTCTCGCGGTGTAAAATATTTTACATTTATACAAAAAAAAAAAAAAAAAACGAACTTTACTGGTGGCTAGTTTTTTTTTTTTAATTCATTAAAGTAATTTTTTCCAAATAAATTGCATTTAAAAAGACTGCTGCGCAAATACAGTGCAACATAAAATATTGCAACAACTGCCATTTTATTATCTAGGGTCTTTACTAAAAAATTATATAATGTTTGGGTGTTCTAAGTAATTTTCTAGCAAAAAAAATGATTTTAACTTGAAAAGAGCTGTCAGAAAAAGGTTTGGTGTTTAAGTGGTAAAACTTTCCTAATTTACATACAGAAGTTTATTCCTTTGATGTACAAGTCAATATGATACAATGTTTAGACTCAACTTTCCACTGATAAAGAATGTTTTCAAAACTTGGCAGATTGCCCAGACTTTGACTTTTGGCTGAGAGCAGAGAGGAAATTCTTTGCATGTCAAATATCTTGAAACCCTGTGTCAAGAATCGCAACGGGAAAAAGATCGCGATAATGATTCTTGACGATTAATCGTGCAGCTCTAATCAGGATTCTAGAAAAAGATAGAACCATAGGGCCAGATTCACGTAGCCCGGGCGCAACTTAACTTTTCCGATTTAAGTTACACCGCCGCAAATTTTCTGCCTAAGTGCTTGATCCACAAAGCACTTACCTGGAAATTTGCAGCGGTGTAACTTAAATCCGTCCGGCGCAAGGCGGGCCCAATCGAATGGGGCGAGTCCCATTTAAATTAGGCGCGCTCCCGCGCCGGACGTACTGCGCATGCTCCGTCGGGTAAATTACCCGACGTGCATTGCGCTAACTGACGTCGCACCGACGTCATTTGCTTAGACGTTAAGGTAAATGGCGTCCAGCGCCATTCACGGACGTCTTACGCAAACGACGTTGATGTTTAAATTTCGCCGCAGGAACGACGGCCATACTTACCATGGCTTAAGACAACTAGGGCTCAGCCCTAGTTTTACGCGGCGTAACTCGACGGAAACGATGTAGATTTAGATTGACGGGACGTTCGGGAATCGCCGTAACTAGTCATTTGCATATTCTACGCCGGCCGCAATGGCCTCACCACCTAGTGGCCGGCCTAGAATTGCATCCTTAACCGCTTAAGCCCCGGACCATTTTGCAGCTAAATGCCCAGGCCAGGTTTTGCGATTCGGGACTGCGTCGCTTTAACAGACAATTGCGCGGTCGTGCGACGTGGCTCCCAAACAAAATTGGCGTCCTTTTTTCCCCACAAATAGAGCTTTCTTTTGGTGGTATTTGATCACCTCTGCGTTTTTTTATTTTTTGCGCTATAAACAAAAATAGAGCGACAATTTTGAAAAAAATTCAATATTTTTTACTTTTTGCTATAATAAAAATCCCCCAAAAACATATATAAAAATTTTTTTTTCCTCAGTTTAGGCTGATACGTATTCTTCTACCTATTTTTGATAAAAAAAATCGCAATAAGCGTTTATCGATTGGTTTGCGCAAGATTTATAGTGTTTACAAAATAGGGGATAGTTTTATTGCATTTTTATTAATTATTTTTTTTTTTACTACTATTGGCGGCGATCAGTGATTTTTTTCGTGACTGCGACATTATGGCGGACACTTCGGACAATTTTGACACATTTTTGGGACCATTGTCATTTTCACAGCAAAAAATGCATTTAAATTGCATTGTTTGTTGTGAAAATGACAGTTGCAGTTTGGGAGTTAAACACAGGGGGCGCTGTAGGAGTTAAGGATCACTGTGTGTGTGTTTACAACTGTAGGGGGGTGTGGCTGTAGGATGCACGTCATCGATCGAGTCTCCCTATATAAGGGATCACTCGATCGATGCGCCGCCACAGTGAAGCACGGGGAAGCCGTGTTTACATACGGCTCTCCCCGTTCTTCAGCTCCGGGGAGCGATCGCGACGGAGCGGCTATAAACGAATAGCCGTGCCGTCGTCCCGGATCGCTCCCCGAGGGATCCCGCCCGCCGCACGCAGCGGAGGGGGTCCCGATCGGACCCCCCACCCGCTAGAAGGCAAGGGCGTATATATACGCCCTTCTGCCTGTCCGTGCCATTGTGCGGACGTATATAGGCGGGCGTTAAGTGGTTAAGATCCGACAGTGTAATTCAATTACACCTGTCAGATCTTAGGGCTAGCTATGCAGTAGATACGCCGTCGTATCTCGTTTGTGAATCTGGCCCAAAGTGCTTTGGACTCATATATGGGGCAGAAATCTCCTGTTTATATATTTACTTTTCTAGAGTGCATTACTTTAGTTCAACCTTTTCAAAGTGAAGAAAAATACTGTCAAACTCACTGAATTGAAAACAATATAATTGGAAACATGTCAAAAAGATGCTTTACAAAAATAGCCCCCTGAATGTAGGTCCTTTTCTTTTTTCAGTACTAAAATAAACCTAGTGCAGATATAATCACCAACAAGCCTGCATATTCACATCAAATGATTGAGATAGATAGATAGATAGATAGATAGATAGATAGATAGATAGATAGATAGATAGATAGATAGATAGATAGATGGTTTATTGTGAATTTTGCCATATTGTTGGTATAGGACTACAGGTAATAAGAAGCAAAATTTATAAAGTACTTTGCATCTGTGTCCACTGCTGTATGTAAACCTCCCTGCAGGGACTTCTTCTATTAGTCTAATTACTGACAGGATTATCACACACTGTGTGATAAGAGGGTCCCTAATCCTGTTAGAGAACCAATTTGGCGGGTTACAGCTTTCATTGATTTGGGCTTCAGCCAAGGTCAGAGGTTATAACTCCAGGGGCAGCTACTTATATGTTGATCCTACCTCATCATAGCTACTTAGCCATGTTCGGTTTGCTGCTATACAGGTAGAAGGCCAGCGATTCCCATTCCTCACCATTGGCAAGTTCAGTGTCTTCTTTCTGGTTGTTGCAGGAAAGGGTGTACATGGGCAGATCCATTAAATGAAAAGATGCATATTGCCTAGGATGTGGTGACAACTGTATACACACAGCAGAGAGTCAATACAGTAAAACCTTGGTTTGAGAGCATTTTGCAAGACAAGCAAAAAATGTTAATACATTTTGGCTTGCTATACAAGCGATGTCTTGCTATACAAGTAGCGTCATGTCACAACTGAGTATAAAAGAGAAGAGAGGCACCTCTTAGTGTAGCAATATTTAGTGAAGGTACAACATTTAGCAACACACATGGTTGATGATTAAAAGTGGTACATCTAAGTAGGCAGGCATCTGGGGTAAAGCTGTCCACATAGACTATGCTCCTCACCGCCATTGACGTCGTCCCTTTCCACGCTGCGCTCCACATGTGCTTCAAGCCTCGCGTTCAGATAGCTCTACTTCAGGGTAATCTCCCCCATCATGATTGCAGATTGACAGCAGTCAGAGCCAGTGGAGGAGGGTCTATGTGGACAGCTTTACCCCAGATGCCTGCATACTTAGATGTGCCTCTTTTATTTATCAACCATGTGAGTTGCTAAATGTTGTACCTTCATTAACCACTTCCCGACCGCTGCATGTAGATATACGTCGGCAGAATGGCACGGACAGGCACATCAACGTACCTGTACATGCCTGCCTAGACGTGGGTCGGGGTCCGATCGGGACCCCCCCCGCTACACGCGGCGGTCGGGGTCCCTCGGGGAGCGATCCGGGACGACGGCACGGCTATTTGTTTATAGCCGCTCCGTCACGATCGCTCCCCGGAGCTGAAGAACGGGGAGAGCCGTATGTAAACACGGCTTCCCCGTGCTTCACTGTGGCGGCTGCATCGATCGAGTGATCCCCTTTATAGGGGAGACTCGATCGATGACGTCATTCCTACAGCCACACCCCCTACAGTTGTAAACACACACTAAGTGTACACTAAATCCTACAGCGCCACCTGTGGTTAACTCCCAAACTGCAACTGTCATTTTCACAATAAAGAATGCAATTTAAATGCATTTTTTGCTGTGAAAATGACAATGGTCCCAAAAATGTGTCAAAATTGTCCGAAGTGTCCGCCATAATGTCGCAGTCACGAAAAAAATCGCTGATCGCCGCCATTAGTAGTAAAAAAAAAAAAATTAATAAAAATGCAATAAAACTATCCCCTATTTTGTAAACGCTATAAATTTTGCGCAAACCAATCGATAAACACTTATTGCGATTTTTTTTTACCAAAAATAGGTAGAAGAATAAGTATCGGCCTAAACTGAGGGAAAAAAAAAATTTATATATGTTTTTGGGGGATATTTATTATAGCAAAAAGTAAAAAATATTGAATTTTTTTCAAAATTGTCGCTCTATTTTTGTTTATAGCGCAAAAAATAAAAACCGCAGAGGTGATCAAATACCACCAAAAGAAAGCTCTATTTGTGGGGAAAAAAGGACGCCAATTTTGTTTGGGAGCCACGTCGCACGACCGCGCAATTGTCTGTTAAAGCGACGCAGTCCCGAACTGTAAAAACACCTTGGGTCTTTAGGCAGCATATTGGTCCGAGGCTTAAGTGGTTAAATGTAACCATATTGCTACACTTGAACAGATGCGCCTCTCTTCTCTCCTATACTCTGTAGCGCCTGCTGGATTTTGCTTCTAATCCCCTTGGGGAGGCTTCCATTTGTGGATGGACATTTTATGGTTACACAACCAAGTCACATTGATATAATATTTTTATATGGACTATAAACTGCGGGATACTGCATTGTTTTCACCACACTATGCCTGCATTTCATGAGTAATATAGAAAATGCATCCCATGGTGTGGAGTGTGCAATATGCTACAGAATTCTGTCGGCATGATGCGGCAGAGAAAAGTTTGTGAGTGTAGGAAGAGAGTCATGCGTCTTTGACAGGTCACATGATCAAGCTTTCTCCTAGCTTTTTTTTTTGTTGGTCATTGGAAGTGATAGGACTACTTATTTTGCATGTTTATAAAGCACATTGCTGAGGTCACACTACAGCTTTATTACTGGGCTCACAGGGTAGTTCTGTATCTGATTCAGCTGTTTTTGTTAGCATGTCCAATGTCATTTAAACAAAAGATCTTAAAGGTTTTAGTACTGAATTTAATATTTTTTAAGTATACTGGAGGATACTGCAGTATTAATTGCTTGGGCCTCATGTACACTGCTGCTGGTAAATGGACATTGAGGTTGCAGTTGGGCGTTTTTGTTCAGCTGCCCCTGAACTCTCCTCTGTTATCTTACCAGTACATGTACACAGAGTCGTTTATAGTAGTGTAGTGTCTAGACAGTTGAGCTTAGAAGATTTTTTTGGAAAGCAAAAAATGCGTTTAGGAGGGATGTTCAGAGGCATTTGAAATGCCAAACGCCGCATTTCGTTGACATGCGTTTTTCATTTTTGACTATTTGAATAAAGGTAAACACGGCAAAACAAATGTTTTTAAACGTTGTTTACTTATCTGTCAAGTTAAATCGTTCAGGGAGGTAGTAAAATGTCCTGTGTACATTAAAGGGGTTGTAAAGGTTGGTTTTCATTTTCTAAATAGGTTCCTTTAAGCTAGTGCATTGTTGGTTCACTAACCTTTTCCTTCAATTTCCCTTCTAAATGTTTTTTTTCTTTGTGTGAATTTCTCACTTCCTGTTCCTCCTCAGTAAGCTTGCCCACATCATCCGAGCCGTTCTGGCTGGGGTTTAGTCAGTGTGCTCGCCACCTCCCTTGGGACTACATCCCTGTGGGGAGATGCTGTTTTTACAGGAAGAGAGAGGGACAGGGAGAGAAGGGGGACAGGGAGAGAGAGAGAGGGGAGGGGACATGGAGAGAGAGGGGACATGGAGAGGGGGGGAGAGAGGGGACATGGAGGGGGAGAGGGGACAGGTAGAGGGGAGGTGGCATGGAGAGAGAGGAGAGAGGGGGACAGGGAGAGAAGGGGGACAGGGAGAGAGAGGAGAGAGGGGGACAGGGAGAGAGGGGGGACAGGGAGAGAGAGGAGAGGGGGGGACAGGGAGAGAGAGGAGAGGGGGGGACAGGGAGAGAGAGGAGAGGGGGGGACAGGGAGAGAGAGGAGAGGGGGGGGACAGGGAGAGAGAGGAGAGGGGGGGACAGGGAGAGAGAGGAGAGGGGGGGACAGGGAGAGAGAGGAGAGGGGGGGAACAGGGAGAAAGAGAGGAGGGGAGGGGGCAGAGGGAGGGGTCTAGTACTGGTTAGTGACAGTGCTCAGCTTTCTGACTTGAATTGTCCAGAAAGGGGCTTTAATGTGGCTGTTGGCTGCTTGTTTAATCTTCCCGCTCTTCATCTATGTAACGCACAGGCAGGGAGAGAGGGGTGGGAGAAGCGGTGTGTGTCACAAGCTGGCTCATTCACAGCTGAATGGAGCAGTGTGTGAACCCCCTCTTCTAGGGCAGGTGCACCGAGCTTGCTGTCACCCGCTGCCCACATACTGACACCAGGCATGTTCCAGAGGATGGAGCGGCAGCGGCCGTCAGAGGACTTCTGTCCCTGCCCACCAGCGTAAACTTTCAGACACCTATTACAGTGGCAGAGCCTATCGGCTCTGTGCTATAGGTGGTGGACAGGCCGACAACAGAAGCAGTGAAACACTGAAGCACCATCCTGACCCAGTCCACTCCTGAATTGCCACCTTGGTCCTAGGGTAAGGACAGCCCTGGGCAGTACAGCAGTGCTCAAAATAATGGCTGAGCTCAAGTTTGCAGTATTCCAAATCAGCTGTTCCTTATCACTGCCTTAGTGATCATAAGGAATATGACCTGTGTTAGTCACAGTACACTTTACATGTCCAGGGCATACACCCACCTATATGCCTGAAGAAGGTTCCTTTGGAGTGTGCCCTCTGGAGGGGAGAAGGCTGTCTAGAATGTGACTGTTGGATACAGAATGCTGTCCAGAATGCTGCTGTAGAAATGGGAGGGGATGCCTTTTTGTTAGGAACCCTGGCATTTAGTAGTCTGCCTACTGAGTTTTTCCCTTGTGGATAATATCACTTTATTTGTGTTCCAACACTCAAACTTACAGCGTTTCTCTTTTTGGACCTGATGCCAACAGCCTGGATCGCTCTTTTATGCTTAAGTCCACACATTCTTCAGAGTCCTCTTTGGCTGCAACCAGAGTGGTTCCTTCTCCTGCGTAATGCACAGAGCAATTTTCTGTCACTGTGTTGAAATTTATGCAACGTCCGTTCGTTCTCTGACCACGTAACCATGTGCACAGATGGAGTTCCAGGCTCCAGCTGTTGGAGGTATGACCCTGGAAAGATCCTTTTCCATTGACCCTTCTGTTCATACATTGACCTAAATGCATATCACTAACGCATGCTTTGAAAATGTATGGCTTAAATACGCAGTGACTGTGCAACAAAAATAAATCAAAAGTTGCTGGCATTGAATTGACACATAGCACATACTCCAATAATTTGGTCGCAGTGAATTACCCGACCCCAGTGATTCACTTGGCAGGCACTGGTTTCCGATGCTCCTCTGTGACATTGAGAGGAAAATTTGCAGCCAATTTATGACTGGTTATTTTTCTAAGATGTACTCATTGCTCCAAAATAAATTAATCCTCTTTCATACACCCCTGAAGAAGAAAAGCAATTTTGAAACACGTTGGGTGTTGATCATTATTTCCTGTTTTGGTGATCTCAATTTGAATACATTGAATTTGTAAACTTTAACTAATAAATTTTAACATGTATTGTAACAATTTTAATATATTTTGTATTTAATAAAGACTCTTAACTTTTTAAATTACCCCTGGGTAGTATGAACCCGAAAGGTTTCAGTTCTGAGCACTTCCAGGTTTGGAGCTGTAAAACCCTGGCTGGTGTAATTTCGGAAGAAGCTTATCATGCACAGTCTTTACTCGACCAACTTCAACAAAATGATAATAGGGGTCCCCCATGTACACACACATATAGTGTATAGCAAATCATGCCTTGCAGCACTGGGGGCCTTGGTTTGAATATCAGTCAGAACACTACTTGCATAGAGTTCACATGTTCTCCTGTGCATGTATGGGTTTCCTGTGGGTACTTTTCTTCCCACACTCCAAAAACATGCTGGTAGATTAACTGGCTCCTGTTTGGCTCCTGTCTAAATTAGCCCTATATGTGTGTGTATTTATGCGAGATGGGGATCTTGAGTTGAGGTCCTTAAGGGGAGGGACTAATGTGAATATACAATGGGCCAGATTCAGGTAGGACTTACGCCGACGTATCTTCTTATACACCGCGTAAGTCCACGGATGCGCTGTATTCTTGAAACCAGATACGCCTGAATTCTGTCTCCATCTGACCGACGTAAGTCTCCTACGCCGTATCTTTGGTGCATATTTACGCTGGCCGCTAGGGGCGCTTCCATTGATTTACGCGTCGAATATGTAAATGACCTAGATACGCCGATTCTCGAATGTACTTGCGCCCGTCGCAGTAAGCTACGCCGTTTACGTAAGGCGTACGTCCGGCGTAAAGTTATCCCACCTAAAGCAGGGGTAAGTCATGTTAGGGTATGGACGTCGGAACAGCCGTCGTATTTTATGTTGTTTACGTAAGTCGTACGTGAATGGGGCTGGGCGTAGGTTACGTTCACGTTGTACGCATTGAGCCGTCGTATCTTAGGGAGTATATGCGACGTGATTCTGAGCATGCGCCGTTCATTCGGCCATTCATTTACATGGGGTCACGGTTAATTTTAATACAACACGCCCACTACCTTCCTAATTTGAATTAGGCGGGCTTACGCCGGCCCATTTACGCTACGCCGCCGTAACTTAGGGAGCAAGTGCTTTGTGAATACTGGTCTTGTCTCTCTGTTACGTCGGCGTAGCGCATATGAGATGCACTACGCCCGCTTAAACATACGCCGCTGTCTGTGAATCTGGCCCAATATGTACAGTGCGGTGTAAACTGTCGACGCTATATAAATACCTGTAACAAAGAAATAATAAAATAAACTGTTGATGTAACTGCTTAACATGTGTTAGCTGGAATAGGGCTTTCATTTGATTATCACTTTAAAAATACCCATCCATCCAAGACTTCTTTATCCAAAAGATGACGACGCTGCTGTGCAATTTCACTGAAGAACTAACATAGTTAGTTAGACGACATTTCAGCTGCTGTGAATTTTTATGGGCTTTTCTACTTGGTATGGTGACTGTACATGGAACTATTTTATATAATTGTATTTGTGATCACAATTTACTGTCCAAAAATAAAATGTGATCGGAAGATGGAAAAGCTTAGGCCCCGTACACACGACCGGTTTTCTCGGCAGAATTCAGCAAGAAACTCGATGGGAAATGTATTCTGCCGAGAAAACCGGTCGTGTGTACACTTTTCGTCGGGAAACTCGTCGAGCCAAAAAGATAGCATGTTCTCTATTTCCTCGTTGGGCAATGGGAACATTTGGCTCAACGAGTTTTCTGACAGCCGAACAAGGAACTCGACGAGCAAAACGATGTGTTTTGCCTGTCGAGTTTCTCGGTTGTGTGTACGGGGCCTTATTCGGTGTCCCATGCAAACAATAATACCAATCTATCTACTTTCATGTGATCAGATTTTAATCCCAGAATAATCTGAATACGTTTGATGAAATCGATTTGGTTTTGCTTAAAATGTGCAAAGTATGTTTTATAGATTTGATCATACTGTTCCGTTCTGTGAAGAATGATTCGATCAGATCTGCATCTGTTTGGCCACCATTCAATAGTAAATAAAAACTTTACTATAGAAGCAAACCATCCTGTTAGCTTCTATAGTTAGAGTAGTAGCCTGTCTCAATGCTCAAAGAAGATAAGAATCTGCAATGAACTTGCTAAAATACTTACCATGTATAACTGGCCTGGAGATTATTATTTTTTCTCCACTAAAGTGGAATTTTACTTCTAACTGCAGTGTGTGTTTTATGCCCCCTTTATTATGGCAATATTAACAGCAGGGTATGACTGGCAACATGCAGGTAGAGCAGTTTTGGGTTATAACTCGGTATTCAGAGAGATGCCCACACTCCATTGCAGTCAGATAAAGCCAGATGAAGGGAAAATGTTGGTCTTCCTATTGAATATTGGATGTCCTTTGACCCCAGAATAAGGGCAGGTGCTTCAGACGTTGCACTGCATTTATATGTTGGCTTCAGGTTATTGAGTATTGACGTGGATCAGAGGTAGTTACAGACAGCTGATCTATACAGGGTCAGAAAGGAGGGCTGTAAGCGGAAGAAATTAGAGGATTTCTGTCCACCCATAGGGTATTCTTATAGTGTGTGCTGTTACTAATCCCTTCTGTGCCGGAAGCGACTGGAATTGATTGAAAATGTATGCAGATATAAGTTAAAGTCCTGCTGTGCACCTTGACTATTAATGTTTGGGGGAGAACTGATGAATAAAATATAATTGTAGCGAGGTTTCATTAGTTGTGTTTATTTCATTGACAAAATTGAACTGTATGTATAACAAACTTGGACCCATGAATAAATTAGAAAGAGCAATATATAACGAAATGGCACATTTGCACAGTATTTTCCTAAGTAAGTAAATAATCTGATTTGAAACCTTTAAAGCATACATTTTAGAAAATAAATTAACTAGTGCCTATGTGCTAGCCCCACGCTGACCTGCTAGGACATCAAAGAAAAATAAAAAAATTATGCCCTTTTTGTTGCCCATCTTTTTCGCTCATTCTATCTCGTATCTTTGGAAGTGAGGTCTGCAGAGGTGGGTACAGTTTTCTAAATGAGGTCTAACTAAAGCTCAATATAGTAGAATCAGGACCTCCTTCCTTCTGCTGATGATCCCACTAGTGATGTCTCCTAGAATTCTATTTCCCCACTGTCAGCCCAAACCGTTTGCTTTTTTTTTTTTGCAGATTAAATTAATTAATGCATCTTTAAATCTGTAGTTCTGACCATTGCTGTACCTTCAGCATTGTACACCAAACTGTTTAGACCTTGCAAAGGTTTGGCTGGGTCCTGAACCTTCAGAAGTGAGCTCTAGAACAGTCATCAATTGTATCTAAGTCTTATCCTAGACGCAGCTCAAGTCAGAGTTTTTCTTCCCCTGGCCTCGGAACCTTTGGTGCAGGAGTCACCTGCATCTGCATGAGAGTTCCCCTACAACTCAAAATGCTATCATTGTGGCACAAGTTTGTCCAGTCCTTGGATATATCGATTCACCACAAAAACTAGGTTATCTCTTGCTTGGTGGTCAGGGATCCAGGAGAAGTTCTTTCTTCCGATCTCTTGGAAGATCCTCACAACGGATGTCAGCCTGTGGGGCTTAGCAGGAGTTTCTGGGTACTTTGTCGGTGCAGGGGACTTGATCATTGGAGGAAACCCATCTGCTGATAAACATTCTGGAACTTATGTTGATTTGCTTGCCCCCACAGTGCTGAACACCCAAACTTGGAGGGTGATCCGATTAGTATTCAGTTGGAAATTTCCACAGCAGTGGTGTACCTCAACAATTTGAGAGGAACCAGAAGTCTGGCTGTGGTAAGAGGGGTAGAAAAAATTCTGTCGAAAGGCAGAACCACAATTTCCAGCTTTTTTCACAATTTACATTCTAGATGTGGAGAATTGGCAGCCAATTTTCCACAGCTGGCAACCCCATGCACCCAAAAGAATTGTCCCTACACCCGAAGGTGCTCTAAAACCTGTATCACAGGTGGGGAGTGCAGAATGTGGACCTCCAGGTTCGCCAACAAACTAGACAGGTTTGTTTTTAGCTACAGAAATCCTCTGGTGGAAATGGTGGATATTGTGGTGGCTCAGTGGGATCAGTACCTACGACTTTCCTCTCCTGAAACTTCTCCTCCTTCTAAATTCTGCAGGATTGAGGATGGAGGGCATTCCACTGATACTTATACCTCAAATCTTCTCATGCCCTAGGTACACATTGAAGCAATTTGGCATGTCAAATCACATGCCAAATCGGCAGCTATTGCTGGTAATGGCACTATCCGAATTGGTGCTCTGCCGATCTTGCGGCGCCACACCGATTCCCAAAGTAGTTTCTGTACTACTTTTGGCAACTTCAGGGTGCGATTTGTATAGACGCCTGTGCAGGAACCCGCACAAATGTCTCTGAAGTTGGACTGACATGCGGGTATGAAATCGTGCAAGTTCAGCTGAACTCGCACAATTTCATTCCCTCTGTCAGTGCGAACCTTTGCTTATGGCTAGAAAAAGCTATTTAGATTTGTCAGCAGGGCTAACCTTTTACTGCTCAATCCAAAACCTTAAAGTGTAGGCTGAAGGGCTTTTATTTATTTTTTAGATAAAATGGGTCCAATAGAAATGCAGCAATAATGGGGGAAGGGGTTTAGGCCTTCCCTACATCATTAGTTCAGTATACTTCTGAAATGTCTTTTAAAATTTTGAATCATTCAAAAGGATGTACTTGCACTATGACTGTGCCTATAGAGGACGTGTGCATAGGAATCGGATCTGTTATTATGAATACATATATTTTTTTTAAATTGCAGGCAGTGTAAGTACATTAGTGTGACTTGCTTTCAGCCTCTTGCAGTTACTGTACAGCAAAGAGCAAAATGAATTGCGTGTGTGCTGCAGGGGCATGCTAATAGAAGGGGACAGACAGAGTGATGAACTCATCTGTGTGGTGCTTCATCTTTTACTGTCCATCCACGGGGCAGGGGTAGGGGTGCAGAATATTCCTGTAAGCGAAACTGCAGCAGTGAAGGTCGCGTCCCTTCTTCTGTCAAACTAGGCTGTGCTGTGTAACGGAGCTGGGTAAATCCCAGGATTGTACAGACAGAAAATAAAATACATTTGGCAGGTAAAACACGTCCCATATATGAATTTCATCTGTTTTGTCTGGAGTCTGCTTTAGGGGAACACCTATTGTCAGTCCCTGTGTATTGAAAGACATGGTTGGCTGACAAGCCATTCACCTCTGCAGCTAGGGGTTCGGATCCCGGTCTCGGCTACATGTGAATTGAGTTTGGTGGTCTCAGCCCGGCTCCTGGTGGGGTGTGCTATGCGAGGTAAGCCTGCGCTTAGTACGCCCATCCCCCTCCCACAAAAACCACCACACTTACGCACGCACTCGAAATTGGGTTAACATGCACGCACTTTGACCATGCGGTGTCTAAAAAGAGAGGCGAAGGACTAACGGGGCTGGTTGAGCGGGCTAAATCCTCTCACTCCCTTATAGGGAGTCCCTCTGCCCCGTTGGGCTTCAAAGCTGAGCAGGTAGGGCGGGCTGTGTGGGAGGACCCCCTCACACACCCGCCATTGCCACCCGGGGCATGGAGAAAGGTGGCAGATTGCCTCTGGGGGAGGCCTGCCTACTCCCAACTCCTGCAGTCCGGCTCCTCTCTCGAGTACACGAACAAAATACACTTAAAATAAAATAAAAAAAAGAAAGACATGGTTGAAATACTTGACATTTTTATCCACGATGGCTACTGAATTACCAGATTGTCTATTCTGCTGACAGTTTCACCCATCCCTTGCTGTCAGGCTGCAGAAATGACTATATCCTACCATGGTGCTTTGTTTCACTTTTCCAATTCATATATTCATATATAGTCCTAAATATGGTGTTCTGCAGAATGATTCAATAACAATTGTAAAGTCTGATTTGTCAAATGCTGGTCTTTAGAGACCTGAACAGGTGATTGTGTAAGATTGTGCAAGGTTGAAAAGAACATGTTCAAATTATGTCTTTTATAGTGTTTGTTGTGTTTTTTTACTTTAAAAGGTTGGCAGTGGCGTGTTCTGTGCTGGACAGATTGCATTGAAGCCATGCACCATGCAGCTGGTTCCTGGAGGAATTCTAGCTGAAAGTCATCTCTCCTTGCGCCACGTTGAAAGAGTCTTGGATGCTGTCGCCCCTGGTACTTCTTTGAGGCATGTGATGGTTGCTCAGTGCTATGTGACACAGAACTCCTACATACACACAGCCCTAGAAGCATGGAAAGAATCATTTAAACACCAGGTCAGAAGCTTTCATTTTTATTCATGCGAGTTTTTTTTTTTTTTGCCTTTTACTTGTTATGTTTGTAGCAGTGGCCGGAATGCATATAATCTATATGCAGATTCAAAATAATCTGTTTAAACAATTCCGCTAATTTCATAATTATAGTAATCTGCCTTTATGCATTAATTAGTTCAGTAACCAGTGAGTCACAGGAGGCTGTTAACTAGAAGGAACCTACAACATTGATTGCTAAGGGCTATACCAGAAGTAGAAGATATAACAGGCATGTATAAAGCGGGTTTTCCATTTTAGTAATTTGCTTTTACGTGTGGTTTTTGTCTTTACCCACTTCAATACCGGGCACTTTCACCCTCTTCCTGCCCAGACCAGCTTTTAGCGGCACACTGTCCCACTTTGAATGACAGTTTCCCATATTAAATTTTTGTCATTTTTTTCCCAAATAGTTTTTTTCTGGGGGTATGTGATCACCACTGGATTTTTATTTATTTTTGCTAAAAAAAGACCGACATTTTTGAAAAAATAAATTTTTTCTCCTTCACTGATGGGTGCTGATGATGCTGCTCTGACAGGCACTGATGAGGTGCCACTAAGGCCTCGTACACACGGGCAAACATGTACGATGAAAACGGTCCGCCGGACCGTTTTCAGCGTACATGCCCGCCCAGAGATTTCTGTATGATGGCTGTACACACCATCATACAGAAATCCGCGCATACACGATACGCGGTGACGTGTGCGGCCCTGGAAGTTCAATGCTTCCACGCATGCGTCGAATTCATTCGACGCATGCGAGGGATGGCGACCGCTCGGACATGTACGGTAAGTCTGTACAGACGACCGAACATGTCCGACGGGCAGGATTCCAGCGGGCATGTTTCTAAGCAAGTTTAGAAACATTTGCCCGCTCGAAAACGGTCTGGCGGGCAAATGTACGCTGGAATCCTGTCCAATCGGCCGTACACACGACCGAACATGTCTGCTGAAACTGTTCCGCGGACCAGTTTCAGCAGACATGTTCGGTCGTGTGTACGGGGCCTAATATGCAAGTCTAATAGGCGGTACTGATAGGTGGCAATGATCGGTGGCACTGCGCTGCTAATCAATGTGCTGATTATCAGCGCAGGACAACCCCCCCCCCCTCCCATCAGGAGAGCCGCTGATCAGCTCTTCTGTACTCGTGCCTTGTGAGTGCGAACGGAGGAAAGCTGATTGGCCACAGCTTATCATGTGGTAAAGAGCCTACATCATAGGCTCTTTACCGAGATCAGAGATGTGGTGCGTTGGAGCGACACACCACACCACCGATCGCGGCTCTGCGCGCCCGAGAGGCTTATCTTGCTGGACGTCATGGGATGCCCAGTCAGGATAACTGATCCCCCGCCTGGCTGTCAGGTCAGGCGGGGTGTGGTTGATATGATATGAGCCTGCTGTACCATGTACACACAGTGGTCTGTTCTCTAGCTGTGCTGGAAACTTGGTTTGCTCTCCTCAAATGATCAGACTTGTGCTGCCGCCATTCACTAGGAAAATCAGTGTGCTGCTGCTTCTCCTCTCCCAGCTCTTATGCAGCTGAGAACAGAGGGAATGTGATCATTTATAAAAAAAAAATGCCTTTTAATTTCTATTTTAAACTGAATGGGTTGTCTTACAATCACTTTAAGTAATACACTACCATTCTACTCTGTACCAAAAATTTAACAGAGGCCTGCCTTGTAACACATTTTTCAAGACTAGTTTTGGATAGGTAATTCAATGGGGAATCTATTAATGCGTAACTAAGAACTAAATAAAATGTGGGCTATCAATTTAAAATGAGGTGGATATTTAAAACCAAGAAGCACTTTTACACACACCAGAAACAGTGGGATAAAAGCCAGTAGACACCCTTAAACATTATAGGTTCTGTTTATGTGAAATTGATACAGTGAATACCTTGTGGCATTTGACTGCATTTGCCTGGCATGCCACAGTCATAGTCAACATATTTATATTTGGATGAATGTGCACCAGGCAAATGTAGTATTCGGTGAGCAGCCACAAGCAAGCTGTGACGGCAGCTTTTAAGCCAGCAGACATATTTGCTAGGGGGAGCTATTTATAGTTCTAAATAAGTCCTTAACCACTTACCCCCCGGACCATATTGCTGCCCAAAGACCAGAGTACTTTTTGCGATTCGGGACTGCGTCGCTTTAACAGACAATTGCGCGGTCGTGCGACGTGGCTCCCAAACAAAATTGGCGTCCTTTTTTTCCCACAAATAGAGCTTTCTTTTGGTGGTATTTGATCACCTCTGCGTTTTTTATTTTTTGCGCTATAAACAAAAATAGAACGACAATTTTGAAAAAAATTAATATTTTTTACTTTTTGCTGTAATAAATATCCCCCAAAAATATATAAAAAAACATTTTTTTTCCTCAGTTTAGGCCGATACGTATTCTTCTACATATTTTTCGTAAAAAAAATCGCAATAAGCGTTTATTGATTGGTTTGCGCAAAAGTTATAGCGTTTACAAAATAGAGGGTATTTTTATGGCATTTTTATTAATATTTTTTTTACTAGTAATGGCGGCGATCAGCGATTTTTTTTTCGGTATTGCGACATTATGGCGGACACTTCGGACATTTTTGACACATTTTTGGGACCATTGGCATTTTTATAGCGATCAGTGCTATAAAAATGCATTAGATTACTATAAAAATGCCACTGGCAGTGAAGGGGTTAACACTAGGGGGCGGGGAAGGGGTTAAGTATGCCTGGGTGTGTTCTTACTGTGGGGGGGGGGGGGGGGTGGCCTCACTAGGGGAAACACTGATTTTCTGTTCATACATTGTATGAACAGAAAATCAGCATTTCCCCTGCTGACAGGAACGAGAGCTGTGTGTTTACACACACAGCTCCCGTTCCCCGCTCTGTACCGAGCGATCGCGTGTGCCCGGCGGCGATCGCGCCCGCCGGGCACACGCACGGGAGTCGGGGGCGAGCGGGGGGCGCGCACGCGCGCCTCCGGCGGCGGCTAAAAGGTAGGACGTCCATTTACGTGGTCTCGCCTAGGAGAGCCACCTTGTGGACGTATAATGACGGTGCGGCGACGGCAAGTGGTTAAAGTGACGTTTCCATCCCAAAAAAATTTTTACTCACCTGGAAATGCCTGTTGCTATGCGGTCCCACAAAATCTGCCTGAAATCATCTCCCTTGGCTCCTCAGCACGCTAATGCTCCTGGGAAATGTGTGTCATTTCCCAGGATGCAGTGTGCTTCCCCATTATAACTCCCCATCCAAGATATACAGGAAGTAAGTGCTTATGGGCTTCACAGTGCCCACAAGCAAAATGACAACGGTGTGGACATAGTTTTATAAACTATCTTTTTTTAATAACTATGCGGAGCGGTGGCGGATTGTAAAATAGTAAGTGACCGGATTTATATTATAAAAACGCATGATTAAAGGACATGCATTTAAAAAATGTGAATTGTGGTTGGAACCCCGCTTTAAACTGTGTTTTCTCTCATCGAAGGATGCAGCTTTATGAATAATAAGCAACCAAGGGGTTAGACTGCTACCTGCAGGAGAAAAATATATTAGGCACATAGGGCCAGACCCACAAAAGGGATACGCCGGCGTATCACCTGATACGCCGTCGTATCCCTGTTTCTATCTATGCGACTGATTCATAGAATCAGTTACGCATAGATATCCCTAAGATCCGGCAGGTGTAATAGTTTTACACTGTCGCATCTTAGGATGCAGTATCGCGGCCGCCGCTGGGGGCATTTCTCGTCGAAATTCCGCTTCGGGTATGCAAATTAGCACTTACGGAGATCCACGAAGCGGTTTCCCTTCGTGAAGTCTCCGTAAGTTGTTAGTTTGCAAACGCAAAGATAGGGCTACTTTTACAAAGTGTAAAGTTAGTACACCTTGTAAAAGTATACCCTTCTTTCCCGCGACGCTGTCAAATTTTTTTTTACATTTTTTTTTCCCGCCGCATCTCTTTTTTTTCCCAACGCAACTTTTTTTACCCGACGCGATTCACAAAACTCGGCGCAACGTAACTTCGCGCAAAGCACGTCGGGAAAATCGCGTCGGGAGCATGCGCAGTACGTCCGGTGCGGGAGCGCGCCTAATTTAAATGGGACTCGCCCCATTAGATTGGGCCCGCCTTGCGCCGGACGGATTTAAGTTACACCGCTGAAAATTTCTAGGTAAGTGCTTTGTGGATCGGGCACTTAGGTAGAGATTTTGCGGCGGTGTAACTTAAATAGGAAAAGTTAAGTTACGGCCGCTCGTTGTGGATCTGGCTATAACCTCTCCCACCTCCCATCTGCTCACTTATGCTTAACCCTGTGCTCCATTTTTACACATTTTTTCATTTTTTCCTTGTTGCTTTCATAGTTTGTAATAGGCACCCAACCCATATATTTTTCTAAAAACACATAACCAGTAGATTAAAAAGAAAGTGCTACTGATTTTTAAGGTCCCGCGATATTTGTGCAAATGTTTATAAAAACAATATTTTTGCTAAGAATACAAAAAATACACTAAAATCATGATTAGCAGATAAATACACAGCACATTTTACAAAATTCCAACTAAATATAAAAGCTTAACCTGTATTGAGGTAATAACAAATATTTGTAATTTTTACATTGCATCTTTTTGCAAAATGGTGAAAATCGAACGTACGCAAAAATGTAAATATCCAAATTTTTCAAAAAAATCTGAAGGTTTTAATTTTCCCTTACAGCATATAACCTCTATAATAAAAAGAAGGTGCTACAGATTTTTTGGACCCCGCAGTATTAGCGCAAATGTTTATCAAACCGATACAATCGCAAAAAAATACACTAAAACCATTATTAGCAGATAACACAGCTAATTTTACAAAATGCCTATTAAATAGAAAAGTTAACCTGTATGGGGTAATAAATAACAAAAAATTAAAATGTTTACATTGCGCTTTTTTTAAAAATGGTCACATTGGAGAAAGTAACTCTGATAAGCCGGTTGTAATCCGCTGATCAGAGTTATAGAATTGTCTGCTGAACAATTATGATATAAGCTTATGGTCATTGACAAGTGACCATAAACTTATAGGAGAGGGAGAAATGAGGTCCGTATGGCGTATGGACTTGGCCACCTGCAGGCACTTTTTTAGGTCTGTACAGCGTACAGACCTTGTAGTGAAAGGTTTAAAAGATAAGTCCACCCACCCTAAAATCCCTGCATCTACAGACATCCATGATCTAACACTAACCTATCTAACCCTGTATTGACCAAATCAGTATACATATCTTTTTTGAAGCCGATTCGACCCAATCCCTTGCTGAGCTGTCGGCAGCGGCTTCGCTGTGGAAGCGGTGCAGAGGACACAGAGAACACAGCCGACAACTTAAGCCCCATAGAAGGTCTATGGGTGACGTCACTCTCCATTAATTTCCCAGTCGTCGCCTGTGTCCTCTGCAGAGCTTCCGTTGCTCAAGACCAGATCGGCTTCAAAAAAGGTATGTATACTGATTTCTTCTTTACAGGAATAGATAGGTTAGTATTAGATCGTGACTGTAGAGATTTTAGTGTTAGGGTGGACTTATCCTTTAATGTCCTCAAAAGAATGGATGTTTCTATCCTCTTATATTTTTGTGCACCTGTGCAAAACATAGATCTGTTTTTGTTGCCCTGAACCTTGCTAAAATGAATTCAGCAGTTTTTCTGAGAGCATAGCCACTGCATTTTGCAAGTGATTGAGACCAAAGCTTGTAAACTTTGCAAGACCCTGCAAGCTATGCGGGTTTACAACTCAACATTTCAGCACACCTGTGTGATTTAATTATAAATGCAAGATGTGTCCACAATAAACTCTCCCTCTGTACTTTGAAGGTATATGATATACAGTATTGCTTTCTGAAAACATTTAGAGCATATTTCTTTGCAGTCTTTGCTCCCTACCTGCAGTGACTTGCTCTTTGGTCTGTAGGTACTCCTGGTGAGTGGGGGTATTTTTATTGACTTCTGCAACTTGTTTGGTGCCATCAGAGAGGGCAGTCATGCTGCAGTCACTAGTGATCCACATACACAGGGTCTTGCTTGCACACTCATACTCAGGATCTCAATTGCACTATGCACAAGCTGAGTTGGTCACGGGACAAGATTGTAGCGCCTGTGTTCCTAAGAACCTCCAATCCATACTGTCCGCATGTAGTGACCATTTCTGGGTTTCCATTGTTCAATCTTATTGCAGAGATCTTTCCTCTATTATGCAGGGGTTTGTGGCAGGATTGTTTGCCCCTTCTAATCGTAGCAGTCAAAAACACCCACGCCCCTTTTTTCTTTTAAAGGCTGACACACAGATGCCAGATATATCTGGTTCTGTAGGAAAATGTTTCTCAAGTTCCCTCAACAGGTCATATTTTCAGGCTAACCATTATTTTGCTCAGGTGATTTGATCAGTTTCACTGCCTTAGCATATTGTCACCAACTTTGGTGAAAATCCCTATGTAGGTGTAACGACACCCCAAGTTTAAAAGGAGTTAGTCATTTAGGATATTCCATTCCCGAACACAAAGGCAGCTACCAACACTCCAACCAGCCCAACAAGAAGCCCATACAAATAATTCTCCCCCAATTACGAGACAAAGCTCTGTCAAACAGGAATATCAATCTTTATTGAAAGACTACAGGCTTATATACAGTAGAAGAGGAGGTGCATACATATCCTGCTCGTATTACTCTGAAAATACACCTGCGACCAGACCTAATTAACTTGAGCTAATCAACTAATCTCTTTAAGCAGTCAAGATGACTCAGAGACATGACCTTTAGGCTAGACCTGACGTCTTGTAGCTCAGAAGACACAATCAACATTATTACCAATCAACACAGAACTCCTTCACACAATTACAAGGTCAATTGGCACAAGCCACAATGAAAGACCCTTAGAAGTTATCCTAGACTCATTTACATTATAACAGACAGACAGGTGGCTGGAGGTGATGACACTAGCATCTCCTTACAGTAGATGTCCCAACAGTATGAATGAGTCACTCTTTCTAATATGGCATATATCCTGGGAGATATTGTAGATAAAGTTTACTGTCCCATTTTAAGTAGTCCAAGAAATTTTCTTAATGTCCATTATTTTCTTGCTCACAGGGTGACACAGGGTGATTTAGACACAAGAGGTGCACGGGGAGCTTAAGCAAGAGTATCCCATACTTTCTAAGGGATTCTGGGTTCCACTGGCCCTCCCGTTACAGTTGGGACCTGGGGGCAGTTGGTGTTAACACTAGGGTTGTCCCGATACTGATACTAGTATCGGTATCGGAACCGATACCAAGCAAATGCTCCCGATGCTTCACCCGATACTTGTACAGTCAACGGTGATCAGTGCGTGGGGAAGTTACAAGCACCGATCACCGCTGTATAGATTTAAAAGTAATTTCTCCTCTTCTCTCTTCACCCCCCCCTCCCCGTGGCTTTTAGCTGCTTTAAAATCAGCGGTGATCGGTGCTTGTAACTCCCCCACACACGATCACCGCTGACTGTCCCGTGTCCTCCAGCCCCCCTCCGTTTTGCTGCAGTCTCTCTCCCTCCGTGTCCCCTCAGTGTTTCCTTCCCCCTCTGTGTTTCCTTCTCCCTCCGTGTCCCCCTCGGTGTTTCCTTCTCCCTCCGTGTCCCCCTCGGTTTTTCCTTCTCCCTCTGTGTCCCCCTCTGTGTTTCCTTCTCCCTCCGTGTCCCCTTCGGTGTTTCCTTCTCCCTCTGTGTCCCCCTCGGTGTTTCCTTCTCCCTCCGTGTCCCCCTCAGTGTTTCCTTCTCCCTCCTCGTCCCCCTTGGTGTTTCCTTCTCCCTCTGTGTCCCCCTCGGTGTTTCCTTCTCCCTCCGTGTCCCCCTCGGTGTTTTCTTCTCCCTCCTCGTCCCCCTTGGTGTTTCCTTCTCCCTCTGTGTCCCCTCGGTGTTTCCTTCTGCCTCTGTGTCCCCCTCGGTGTTTCCTTCTCCCTCCGTGTCCCCCTCGGTATTTCCTTCTCCCTCCGTGTCCCCCTCGGTGTTTCCTTCTCCCTCCGTGTCCCCCTCGGTGTTTCCTTCTCCCTCCGTGTCCCCCTCGGTGTTTCCTTCTCCCTCCGTGTCCCCCTCGGTGTTTCCTTCTCCCTCCGTGTCCCCCTCGGTGTTTCCTTCTCCCTCAGTGTCCCCCTCGGTGTTTCCTTCTCCCTCCGTGTCCCCCTCGGTGTTTCCTTCTCCCTCCGTGTCTCCCTCGGTGTTTCCTTCTCCCTCCGTGTCCCCCTCGGTGTTTCCTTCTCCCTCCGTGTCCCCCTCGGTGTTTCCTTCTCCCTCCGTGTCCCCCTCGGTGTTTCCTTCTCCCTCCGTGTCCCCCTCGGTGTTTCCTTCTCCCTCTGTGTCCCCCTCGGTGTTTCCTTCTCCCTCCGTGTCCCCCTCTGTGTTTCTCTCTCCCTCCGTACTCCTCCACCCCCTGGAACTGTCAGGATGGAGAGCGGAGGTAGGAGCCGGTAAATCCGGCTCCTTACTGTTCCGAATGGACAGAGTCAGTGATTACTGACTCTGTCCATTCACATAACTGAAACATCGTAAACTGTGTTTACAATGTTTCAGTTTATGAATGAAGAAAAGCGGCTGTCTTCTGTCCATTCATTTTCAGCGCAGCTGAGGCTGCTGAGAAAGGGACTGGGGAATCTGTGTCCCTAGTCCCTTTCCCTGTCTCAGAGGGGAGATCTCAAAGGTCTGTTAAGACCCCTGATATCTCACCAAAGCCCCCCCCAACAGGGCTGATTAAAAAACAAGAAAAAAAATTGCAATAAATAATTTAAAAAATAAAATGTAAATAATAATAAACAAGAAAAAAACACACTGACAATCCACCCCCCCCCCTCTAAAAAAAAAAAATTCACTGTAAAAAAAAAAATAGTAAAAAAAAAAACGCCACTGTCACGTGACACTAAAAAAAAGTATCGGTATTGGCGAGTACTTGAAAAAAAAGTATCGGTACTTGTACTCGGTCTCAAAAAAGTGGTATCGAGACAACCCTAGTTAACACTTAACTTATTTATTGCTTTTTCCAGATGTCACATCGACCTTTTTTTACAAGTCACTACTTGAGTTATAGCCAAGATGACTTTTCCTTCTGTTCAGATCAGCATGGAACTCTAGCTTTCATGCTGGTCAGCCAAGAAACAGCGTAGGAAGGCCTTGTTCTTACCCTTCACAGGAGACTATCTTTTCAGCTTTTTATTGGACAGTGGGCAATAAGAGCACTCACTTATTCAAGCTACATAAAGCTAATGATCAACCGCACAGATCAACATCTTTCTTTATTGCTTAAAAACAATTCTTAAGTTCCTGGACCTACAGGTTTTCGTCCATCCCCGCAGGCTCAAAAGTTCTAAACATCCTTGGCAATTCAAGGAATTACACCAACAGATTAATATCTACTACTGCATGAAGGTTCCCCCCACCAGTTTCTTCAAAAGTGTGGAGATATCTGACAATTTTGAGAATATTTGGGAAACTTACATAACCACTGCCTGGTTGCAGGATGTTTTGTCCACAGGTTGAAAAGTATAGTTTTGCCTCAGTCTCCCACCTTAATTTTTAATTTCACATCTGTTGGTGTCTCGGCAACACAGGATGAACCTTATTTCAAATATTCAGGTATTGTTGAACCAGGTAATTATTGATCCTGTCCTTCCAACCAAAAGATTTTATTTTATTTTTTTATAACCCAAAGGAGGCCTTCACCTTAAAGTGTTACTAAACCCAGGAGTTTTCATACTACACTGAGCTGTCCTATCAGGATGCAGGACTCTTGACCCTCTGTCTGGACAGTGCTGATCACATGCACACTCCAAAGAAAATAAGAAAACTCTCTAGCAATACACACCAAACTGAGCATGTGTAGCCTGACTCCAGTAACTCTGTCTTATCCTGACCTGTTTTGGAGTCAGTGGAAGAGAGGAGGATCTGTGCATACAGGATCAAACAGCCTTTTTACCCAATGCAGAGGATTACCTCATATTGAGTATAACAAGCATGCTTTATTGCATATACAGACTGATTTTACTGTTGTGGGTTTAATAACACTTTAACTTGGATTAAAGACTCTTTGCACCTTTGTTAACTATCAAAGGTTTCTAAAATAATCTATTCAGTCATTACCTCCCTTTTTATCTTGAAGTTTTTTTTAACAGTGTAGCGCTGACATTCTTGTATATTGATGTTTGCATACTTTAATACAACGTCTATGGACATTGCTATGTTTAAGTATTTGGAGCCATCTAGTGACCAAATACTGGTAATGCAGAGAGATGTTTTGTTTAGTATTTTGGTTGCCTTGGAGACAAGGAGAGACCCAAATACTGGTAATGCAGAGAGATGTTTGGTTGAGGATTTTGGGTTGCCTTGGAGACAAGGGGAGACAGGAGTGTAAACAAAGGCTGCTGGATGCTGATGCCGAGCTGCTAGGGAGCCAAGGCTGAGCTCAGAGAGCTAGAGGACAGTGGCCGGATTGCAGAGACCAAGAGACACTCATCCGAGCATCGGAGAACCGGATCCATCCAGCGGAGCTGAACGGAGCTGACGGAGAAACAAGTTGCAGTCATAGGACCCTGAACAAAAGTTACTACCCGGAGCTCCGATCCAGTGGGTGAGCGGGTCATGACCCACAGTTTGCTAAGTTTACACGCAGTTAGACTCATATACAGGCCTCACTGGGATTTATAGTTAAACAGAGGAGCAGACAAACTGACACTGAGAAGGTTTGAGGCCTATCTAATTTGACGTTTCAAGCGATTTTTTAAATAGTTGTTGCAGTTACACCAGGAGCATTTTCACCTCAATTTGACTCTTCAAAACTGTGGATTACAAATCACTTTAGCTAGCGAAGAAAAGAAGATCCAAGACCAAGTACTTTAAGTGAGATCTCACGCATAGCTAATAAAGTAGGGGGAGCTCCCAGGTATAAAATGTTTATGTATACTGTTTTCAAATAGCATATGTTTAAATCAATTGTGCTGTCGTCTTACGTTGGGATGACAGCACAATTACTGTAATCACTTATTTGCATATTTCACAGTAAAATATATCTCTGGTTAAGTATCCAGTTGTTGTGGCATACTGTTTCTTTCACTCCAAGTGCAGTCAGTGGATCCTGGGGTTATAATACAGGTATTTTGTATTGTCTTACATTGTATTGTATTGCATTGCATCACAGCTGTGCCAAGGGGATTGAGCCAAGTTAGTGGGGTTTATTGGTAGAGTGCAGGCCCAAATTAAACCAGCAGCTCCTTCGGGGGTCAGTGCTACAACATTATTTAACATAACGGATATGTACAGTATTTACACATTTTCATCTTTCCATTTTACCAATTTCTTTGCTTTGCTGCAAGGGACAACTACTATCAGTTTATGGCCCTCTTCTTAAGCCTAGCCTTGGCCCCAAAGGGTGGCCGCAAAGCGTGCTCACAATAGTCCTTGCGTTGGTTATTGGTCGTCTTCATCTCAGAGGTATTCCAGTCTGGACTGTCCTCCCTGGTCTTGGACTCCAGTCTGTCAATCCCAATGCAAATCTTTTAAGACTTTGGATGGGTACTGAACTTTGAGCCATCATCTTTCATTCCCTCACATCACTTGGAGTACTTGGGTCTTCTGCATACTTTTTAAAGCCAAAGTCTTCCTACATCTGGAGAAGACGAAACTGCAGAATCAGGTTCTGCAGGTTCAGTTCTGTTGGCCTTCCTTTATGAAGCTGCATGCAAGTGCTGGCACTAATGGTATCCATTTTTTAAATAATCTGCAGTTTTTGATTCATTCCACTCCAGAACTTTACAATGTACAATTCATCTGTTTTTAATTAAGAGATCTTTTATTGGATAACTGTCATAAGTGAACATAAATCGAAAAGAAGTGGTATTTGGCCATGAAACGCATTATTGAATCAACACACTTGACAGTAATTTCTCATATGAGATGGGTTTATTGATGTACCAAGAATTGCACATGTTTTTAATCTCACTTTAACGTGGTATAATAAAGCTTATAATATGTTTTATAGGATACTTGGTGTACCTTTTTGATTATATGCAAATACCAGCAGGCCACCCTGGAACGCCTTTGCATTGTCTTTCTTTCCTAGTTTTGATATTTTGGGTTGGTGACCTCCCGGTATAAGATATCTCTTTGACTCCTATAGCCCTCTCTTCTGACAGCCCCACTGTGTATACAGTTCTGTAGAACAGTGATTAGCACATAGCACCTTCAAAGATCGGGTGTCGGCTTCATCCTTTTCTACATCCTGTTGTACATAATTCACTAATTTGTATATTCATTTAAGGGGTTGCACTCGTTTTCCCATACTCCAACCCCACTCCAACTGTGGGGTATAAATCTAGTACTGTCAGTGCTACAAAGACCGCTGTAGCTTTTCTTGTGGCAATCACTTCAACTAGAAAGATCTCTGAGTTATCAGCATTGTCCTGTAGGGAGAGAAGAACAAAGGAAAAGGGGCTCCAGGTGAGTATGAGTAAAAATCAACAGTAGTTTATTCCATAATCACTTACATAAAAAGTTTCCTGTGTACAGCATGTAGAGCTGGGGGTGGCATGCAGATGGGCAGGCAGCAATCTCGGGTGAAGTGTTGGACGGCTGCAGGGCACAAGCTCAGACCCGCCACAGGAAAAATACAAGCATCAGCGATGTCAATGGCTCTCACACAGGCTGCTGACCGGAGATCATGCACTAGCAAGCTGGAATGGGGATAGGTCGCAACGTGTTTCTGAGGCCATGCCCCCTTCATCAAGCTCTTGCTCTTGAGGGAATCCCACACCCTAAGACCCCATTCACACCTGAGCGTTTTTTAGCTTGAAGCCTGAAGCTACAAAACGCTTGAGGGGAAAAAACTATTATTCTCTATGGAACTGGTTCACATCTCCACTCCAAAATGCCTGACGTCAGAAGCTCCAAAACGCCTGAAGCTCAAACAAGTTCTGGGATTTTTTTTTTTTAGGCAGATTTGGGTGTTTTTTTGTTTTTTTACATTGGTAACCTTTTGACCTGTACAAAATCGCGGTAAAAACGATGCAGGAGTCGCTGTAAAATTGTGTGACTTTCTGCCTGAAACCGCTATGCTCAGGTGTGAATGGGGCCTTATGAGGAGCTGTCAGTGATCGTGTGTGTTGTCGTTTCATCTCCTCTGCTTTTCATCTCTACATAGACTGCATTTACATTGTTAATATGTTTTCCATCCTTTGTCAGTGAGTAATTTTTTTATATATATTTGTTTTTTGGGGATATTTATTATAGCAAAAAGTAAAAAAATATTTTTTTTTTTTTTTAATTGTCGCTCTATTTTTGTTTATAGCGCAAAAAATAAAAACAACACGCGGTGATCAAATACCACCAAAAGAAAGCTCTATTTGTGGGAAAAAAATTTGAGTCAACTTTTGGGAGCCACGTTGCAGTTAAAGCGACGCAGTGCAGAATCGCAAAAAGTGCTCTGGTCTTTGGGCAGCCGAATGGTCCGGGGCTGAAGTGGTTAAAGAGCCCCTGTAATTTTAGATCCAACATGGTAGCGCCTGTTAGCGGGCATCCACTCACCTGCTGCCGCCACATCCCTCACCTTGTTGTGTCACTGCTGCATAACCAGCCGTCCCATTAAAGTGAATGAGACTGTCGGTGAGTCAACAGCGGGTCAGAGAAGAAGCCGCTGCTGGCCAGAGATGACCGTTGCTTTTTAAAAATTATGATTTAAATACAGTATTTTTACTAGTGATTTAAATCAACTTGATTTAAATCAAATCCACCCTGATTTACTTTATCAATTATTTAAATGTTGTCTCCGGGGATGGTATTGGTTTGATAAAGGTAGGCTTTTGGATTTTTAGCGCTGCACTGAACAGGATTACTTTTCTTTGGTGACTGTGTGCCATAGTTGTGTAATGGACCATATAAAATAATAAAAAATTCAAATGTGTATAATGTTTACTGTTTTAATTAGAGCCAAAAAGATTAGAATTGTCGGTGTCCCAATATTTATGGACCTGACTGTATGTACATGGAAGCAACCATGTTTACTTGTTAGGTACACAAGTTATGTTTTCTGCTTTCCAGTACTAGGCAGTGGTTCTGCTATACAGCTCCTTCTCACAATTCAAGCCCATGAACTGGTTGACACCTTAAAAACAATGCAGTCTGTGTGGCTGATAAATATATCAATAGTTGTTAAGAGAGGAGCAACTGCGAGATTCTTCTACTTGGGATGCTCTGTTCCAATCCTCAAAAAAAAAAAAAAAATGTAAATAAAAAGCAAGTGTTACCGCAGAAAAAAAAGTATACAGTGATACCTCGGTTCACGAACGCTTCTGTTCACGAACAACTCGGTTCACGAACAGAAAAGTTCATAGAAATATGCTCCGGTTCACGAACTCCGCCTCGGTTCACGAACAGGAGCCGCGGCCATTTTAATGCTATTTCCAGGCTCTCACATGGTCGTGACTTCCTGTAGGAAGACCGTGGAGAGAAGAAGACACACAGAAAGAAGTACTGTGAGTACTCTGCAAACATTTTAAGTGATGTTTGGATTTTTGGTGTGCTTTTTAGCACATACAGTACTGTACTGTACTATAGTACTGTAAGTGCGGAGCAGCAATGAAGGTGACAAGAACAGCAATGCAGGTGACAATGTGCAAAGTGGAAATGCAAGTGATAATGTGCAAAGTGGAAATGCAAGTGATAATGTGCAAAGTGGAAATGCAAGTGACAATGTGCAAAGTGGAAATGCAGGTGACAAGAATGTGCAGCACAAGCATGGTGGCAAAAAGAAAGTGCAGAGCAGTAGTAAAGGTGACAGCAAGGTTGTGAAGAAAATATACATTACTATACTGTACTAATGTGTATTGTAATTTGTTTCATATTTTTGTGCTTCAAAAACCCCCAAAAAAAGGTCAGCACAGATTAATCGGATTTACATTGAACCCTATGGGAAAATGTGCCTCGGTTCACAACCAATTCGGTTCGCGACCAGAGTCAGTTCACGAATTAAGTTCGTGAACCGAGGTATCACTGTACATGTATTCAGATGGCCGGATGGTGAGCGCCGGCTATCAGAATAATGGCAGCTGGTTGGCTGTGTGGAAGTGCCTATCAGAGCCAGCGGCTAGCTGAGAGGCTTTCCGATACACCCCTTAGGCTGTAAACGGCTTCCGAATGCTTATCTAAGGGACGTACAGGGGGTGCGTTTCTTGGATAAGACTGACAGGTTGCCGGTAAGCTAATTGGTTCTGGTTACCGGTAAGCTGATTGGCTGAAGCGTCATCGAGGGCGGGAGAAGACATCGAGGGACGTGAAAGGAGGATGGCTGACCCCCAGAAAGGTAAGTGCCGGGCGGGGGGAGGGGCATTTTACTGGGCACAGTGGCGACAATGGGCACAGTGGCGACAATGGGCACAGTGGCATCAATGGGCACAGTGGCGACAATTAAAGGGCACAGTGGCATCAGTGGCGACAATTAAAGGGCACAGTGGCGACAATTAAAGGGCACAGTGGTGACAATTAAAGGGCACAGTGGCAACAATTGGCACAGTGGCTGCGTTTGATGGCATGGCACAGTGGTGACATTTGATGGCATGGCACAGTGACTGCGTTTGATGGCATGGCACAGTGGTGACAATTGATGGCACAGTGGCTGCATTTGATGGCATGGCACAGTGACTGCATTTGATGGCATGGCACAGTGGTGACAATTGATGGCACAGTGGCTGCGTTTGGCATGGCACAGTGGTGACAATTGATGGCACAGTGGCTGCGTTTGATGGCATGGCACAGTGACTGCATTTGATGGCAAGGCACAGTGGTGCCAATTGATGGCACGGTGAGGCTGCAATTTTTTTATTTGTTTTCGTTTGCGGCCTCCAAAAGATTTTGAGCCGCCACTGGTAAACTCCCCTTGTTTTATTGTATCTATAGGTAAGCCTATAATAAGGCTTACCCATAGGTACTGTAAATATCTTCTAAAGTTGCACCGTTTATGAAATATTTACTGTATACTGCGCCGATTATGTCATCAGCCCATGCACTCTTAAGGAACGGCCTCCCGTGCCTTTTCTTCAGGGCCCTGTGCCGTGACTGGCGGCTTCCACGCGCATGTGCGAGAGTGACGTCATCATGGCTCCAGTCAGTCACAGTGCCTGAACCCGAAAGAAAGAAGATGAAGATATTCACCATCTCAACGCTGTGCGGGTGCTGCTTAGAGAGCTTTGTTCTAAGGTGAGTATTTCATAATAAGCTAGTATGCTATGCATACTGTCTCATTATGCCTTTTATCTTACAGTTTTTGGGGAATGGGGGTTTACAACCTCTTTAAAGCGGTTGTAAACCCGCATATACATTTTTTTTTGTTTTTTTACACCTGCAAGGCAAAAGCCATAATGAGCTAGTATGCACCACATATTAGCTCATTATGAAATATTTACCTCGGAACGAGGTGTAGGGAACTTACCTGGTCCACGCCAAGCCGAGCGTGTCTTCTGGGTATCGCCACTCCAGCGCTGTGATTGGCTGGAGCGGCGATGACGTCACTTCCGCGCATGCGCGTGGGAGATTTCATTCCAGCATGGGCCGCCCTTCAGCCGAGGATCCCCCCTGCGCATGCGCCGCTGCAATCAGCGGCGCATTGCGAGGGGAATATCTCCTAAACTGTACAGGATTAGGATACATTCTTTATACCTACAGGTAAGCCTTATTATAGGCTTAGCTGTAGGCAAAAGTAAAAAATGTGGGTTTACAACCACTTTAATGTGACGCCAAATAAAATAAAAACATAAAATAACAAATCAAATTAAAAAAAAAGTTTACATATTGATTAATGAAATAGAAATAAAAAAACATCCAGAAAATAATAGTTAAAGGGTGAGGGGGAAGGAGTTAATTGGGGCTAAATAGGATAAACCAAAAGGTAAGAAGGTGTTAAATGATTGCTTGAGTGGCTTTGGGAGTAATGAACACTCTGTTATATAGAATATAATCAGATTTTTTCATAGTTTGGGTTTATTGAAGTTTTTTCGGGTGTGTCTAGCACATACAGTGTTCTCAACAAGCTAAAGGAAACCTTTCCTGAGAAGAACACGTAGAATGCCATTGGTGACCTCATTCTGCAAATGCTGACTGCCTGCTTGTTATGCTGATCCACTGGTGTCAGCTCTTCATTACAGTCTTTAACTCAGAACAATTACACAGAGCAGGCTTTCTCTTGTCTGTCTTCCTTATCTGTCTTCTTCCAGCTCAAGGACTCAAAAATATTGATGCCAAAGGGTCAACATAGATGCCAGGAAACCCATATTTTCATTTTTTCAGCTATAAGGTTTCCCATATTACCCTATATTACCCTATTACAGCAGGGTATACTCTCACCAATCTACCTTACCTGGGCACCTCCACTTTACAGAGGTCCACTCTTGTAAACTCCTGAACTTACCTGAGTAGATGACATCACACTGCCCCCCCCCCATGTGACAGTGTTTTGGCCTGGGGTCTAGAGCAACAAAGAGAAGGACACTAATGAAACAGGGTGGCTTCATAAACATGTTACTGACATTTATAAAGTTGTTTTTGTTATCTAGCAATGCATTTGTTTGGGTGTTTGCAGTTACAAATTAAGGTGTTTGTGTTTTGCTTACAGGATGTTACTCCTATGCTCACCTTGGTTGTAGTTCCGAGACTTCCACGTGGGGCTGTGGTAGAATGGCACGTTTTGGCTACTTCAAGTGATCCTGTTGACCAGAGTCATTTCTCGTCATCCATACAGAGATCGGGCTATCATGCAATGTTTGAAGGCTCCATATCAAGCTGTAAGACATGTGCCTCCCTTGTCCTGTCAGTCTCTGCTTCTTCACCCCAGAAACCTGTGTTAGACTGTCACCATGTGAGCGCTCTTATAGAAGATGGTCTCCAGAAAGCTTTCTCAGAACTTTCTTCACAACATCTAATACCATTGTGTTGCAGAACTTTCTACAGGAGCAACAATTTAGAGTTGCAAAGTCTCCAAGAAGGTGAGTCACAGCTTTTTGCAACTTATAGGTTTATCAGTAGACTGGAGGGTTAAGCCTACCATAGATGGATCAAAATTAAACCGGCTTGCGTGGCCGCTCCCGCTCGACAAAAGTCTATCAAAGGTTGGAAAAAAAATTTCAATAAGAATGTCCCTGCTGTCAGAATACAATGGGATTGGTTTACTAAAACTGGAGAGTGCCAAATTCTGGTGCAGCTCTGACTAGAAACCAATCAGCATCCAGTTTTTTTTGCCAAAGCTTAATTGAACAAGCTGAAGTTAGAAGCTGATTGGCTGCCATGTACAGCTGCATCAGATTTCGATCTCTCCAGTTTTAGTAAATCAACCCTATTGTCTCAGCGGGAAGGATTCCCCAAAGCCTACTGGCTAAAGGAAAAAAAAATCGGTCTATCTATGGCCAGCCTTAGGGACAAAGTAAAGATTGTTCTTTGCCATGCATTACTTTTCTCTCAAGTGAACGCTTTCATCAAATCAAATAATTAAGCTATGTATGTAGGAAGAGTAGGGCAGCATTTGTGTAAAGATATGCTCACCTTTTCAGTACTTCTTTGAAGATCTAGAACTGTAATCCTTCAGCCAGTGATTGCTGCTCCCACTAGTTTACCTCTATCTGATAATTAGGGTTGTCCCATACCGATAACGAGCGTTGTACTCACACAAATGCTCCCGATGCCTAATCCGATACCTGGGAGAGGTGTCACAACCGGAGCAGAGAGCGAGACCTCAAGCATTGGAACTAGGTAGGCTGGCAGGTGTGCAGGATGCAGCTGCTTTATCCATATTCGGTGACCGAAGACGTCAATTTCGGTAACAGAAGTGACGCTCTGCGACGCTGTCAGCGGTTTGACATCCCGACACCCATCTTGGTACACCCTGCACTCGGCCGCAGTAAGCCAGCTGTGCCCATATGCTCCTCATTGAAGCCCATATGCTCCTCATTGAAGCCCATATGCTCCTCATTGAAGCCCATATGCTCCTCATTGAAGCCCATATGCTCCTCATTGAAGCCCATATGCTCCTCATTGAAGCCCATATGCTCCTCGTTCAAGCCCATATGCTCCTCATTCAAGCCCATATGTTCCTCATTCGTGCCCACATGTAAATCATTCATGCCTCATTTATGTAATATGTGCCTCATTCATGCCTCACCTGTGCCTCATTCGTGCCTCACCTGTGCCTCATTCATGTGTCACCTGTGTCCATCTGTGGGTCATTCATGACCATCTGTGGCTCATTCATGACCATCTGTGGCTCATTCATGACCATCTGTGCTTTATTCATGCCCATCTGTGCTTCATCCATGCACATCCATGCCACATCAGTGCTCATTCTGTGCCACATCCATGCCTCATTCGTGCCACATCAGTGCTCATTCTGTGCCACATCCATGCCTCATTCTGTGCCACATCCATGTCTCATTCCGTGCCACATCTGGCCTCATCCGTGGTCATTCATGCCACATCCATGCCACATCAGTGCTCATTTATGCAACATCCGTGCCACTACCGTGCTTATCAGGGCCCTACAGTGCCTCACAAATGTGTAATAGATAGTCAAGGAAATTCGATTTGTAATTGTATGTCCCTAGAGCACCTTACGACACTCCCTGAATGTTGGGCCTCTGTATGTGGCCAGGCTGAGTAAAAGTCTCACACATGGGGTATCGCCATACTCAGGAGGAGTAGGAGAATGTATTTTGGGGTCAATATTTTCTATGTATATGCTAGGTGTTAGAAATACCTTATAAATGGACAACTTTGTTTTTATTTAAAAAAAAAAACATTTTCATTTTCTTTACACATTTTCCAAAAATGACATGTTTAAAAGTCTCATAATTCCTCATAAATTATAGGTTGGGGTGTTTGCTTTCCAAAATGGGGTCATTTTGTGGGTGTCTTTATTGTCCTGGTGCAATAATATTTGTCATTATTTTGGTTCAGGGATTTTAATTCTGCCCACCTCAGCAAAACCTGACTTTGTACTAAAAGAGAAAGGTACACAGTACCAAGGCAGCTCTAATTATAAATGTAGCCCATAGGGCATTGCAATCCAAAATAACCTAACAAATGAAGGTGAACAGTTCAGTATTTGCAGTATCTCATTACACATTACATGTTTGTATGATGCAATTCCTGATCCCTTTTATGGAATGAGCAAAATGAAATCTTAGTCATGTATTGACTTGATATTAAATGTTGCTGATAGCAATAGGGTGTTCCTTCTCCTATAAACTGGTAAAACCTTTATTTCATTTAATGTGTGATAAGGAAATCTTTACCTGTTTTTGTTTTCTGCAAGGTCTGTATGATTTCAAACCAGATCTGTGTTTATTCAGAGAAAAATAACTGGTTATCTGGATAGATGACATGGTAAGGAAGGAGCTTATAGTTCCTTTCATGTACTACCTCATCATCCTGTACAAAGTAAAAGAAACAAGTTAGTGGATACTAGCTTGTTTCTTTTACTTTGCACAACAAAGTACAAATTTGTTTTAACAAAGTGACCCTTCACACTCTAAAATTGTGAATAAAATATTGCTGGTTTGAATGCAGCAAATGCATTGGGGCCAGTTTCCTATGTTCTTTACACATGCAGTTCATTCCATCCACTTAAAATTATTTTGTTCTGCTTTCTTTATCGTACATCACGGGACACAGAGCGGCATTCATTACTATATGGGTTATATGGAGTACCTTCAGGTGTAGACACTGGCAATCTCAAACAGGAAATGCCCCTCCCTATATAACCCCCTCCCATAGGAGGAGTACCTCAGTTTTTCCGCCAGTGTCTTAGGTGTTAGTCATGGTTTAGCTTGCCTCCACATCCTTGGGATTAGGTGAGCTAACCGGTTCTGTCCAAAAAAGCCTCAGCGCTAAAGTGGTCAGTAACCGGACCCCAAACCCTTGGGGTATAGCCCATAATGCTTTTCTTTTTAGAGAGCTGGACCCTGGGCCCAGAACTTAGAAACCTTTGGGTGCCTAATGTTTCTGTTGCCAGAGTGCTATATGGGCCCAGGACAGTGGATCCTTCATAGGAACCCAGGGCCTGAAGGTCTAGACATCCCCACCGAGATGGGGGAAGATTGGGCCTCTTGCTTGGCAAAGTCCTGCGGCATGGAGCAGGTAAGTGAGGGGAAAACTTGCGGAACTTGGTTCTTAGCAGGTTTTTTCTGGGGGGTCACAGGGGACATGCCTAAAGTTATGCACTGCATCTGGCAAACTAGTCACATATCATAAAGATAGGATGGCTCTATATGTATTATTCCCCATAAGATGTGACCTCCCTTGTAGTGTTGGAAAAGCATTGAGTGGGGCCTGTGTGATATAAAAGTATATGTGTGTGTCAGAGAGCTGTGCTTACCTGCAAGCCTCCAGGCGATGCTCCATTCAGTCTTCCTCCTCACGGCCTGCAAAGCAGGCAAAACGCTGACCTCCTCATGGTTCCAGGCTGCAGGCTGCAGTTTGCTGGAGCAGAGAGGTCCCTTCCTCCCAACCCCACCCCCCCCCTGTCGGGAGGGGCATTTCCTGTTTGAGATTGCTGGGGGGGAAGGGCGGGTCAGTGGCTTAAGGAAGGGGCGGCCCTTCCTTGTTTGTTCCATATAGCTCATTCAATACTTTGGAACTGAGGAGGAAAGACCAGAACGGCAAGCACGGGGCGCCGAGGACACACAGTGGCCAGAAAGAATATTGCAGTCTTCAGAAAGACTGTTTTCAAGCCTAGGAATAGGCTGTTTCTTTTCCATCTCATAGTTTTTTCTTGCAATACTACTCAGGGGGACAGAATGTTTTTTCTTTCCTAGATTTGAAAAAAAAAAAAAAAAAAAAAAGATTTTTTTTTTGAAAAAAAAAAAAAAAAAGTGTCATCTAGGGGAGAGGAAGCATTTTTTTATCCCCCAAACAGGTGTTTGGGCATTTAACTATTTATAAGTCCCAGGTACCAATAAGTAGCAGGTGTACCTCGGTATTGTACCATGGCATCAAAAAACAAGGGTACAAGAGGTGGGGATTCCCCCAGAGAGTCTGAGGTCTCGGACAAAGCTATGCCGCTGCTTTCCCCACAGGGAGCCTTGGGGCCATCGGGATCTGGGGCTGGAGCTGACGCGGGTCAGTCCAACCCTAAGATGGTCACGGAGGAGGTATTACTCACCTCTTTAAAAGAGATGCAGAAAAGCATGGGTAAAATGATAGCCGCAGCTATGCGGGGCAGTAAGCGGAATAGATCTCCGTCGCCCGAGCGCGGACCCTCAGAAGAGGAGGTCCTTTCCTCAGGGGAATTGGACGACCTCTTGGACAAGGACCAAGTAGGTTCAGGGATCGAGGATCCGGATACAGAGGAGTCTGGGGCAGTCTCCCTGAGGGAGAGCTGGTGGATTCAAGGATTGTCGGACTTGGTCCATAGGGCATTCAACTTGCCAGTACCAGATCTCCAGGTATCGACGGTTTCAGCTTTGGGCTCACTGAGGGCGCCTCAAAGCAATGCTGTGTTTCCGATCCATCCTCTATTAGAGGGAGTTTTGTTCCAAGATTGGAACAAGCCAGATAAGATCTTCTTACCACCTAAGAAGTTCTCTGTCCTATATCCTATGGAAGAAAAATTTTCCAAAAGATGGGCTACTCCTGCAGTGGACGCAGCCATCTCATGTGTTAACAAATCGTTAACATGCCCTGTAGAAAACATACAGGTGTTCAAGGATCCAGTTGATAAGCGCTTGGAAGCACTACTTAAGAACTCCTTCACTACTGCAGGGGCAGTAGTACAGCCAGCTGTGGCTGCGATTGGGGTCGCTCAAGCATTATCGGATCAATTTAAGCAGATGCTTAAACTTATTCCTGCCCAGCAGGCAGAAGAATTTTCGGATGTCCCTAAGGCCATATGTTTTACGGTAGACGCAATCAAGGATTCTTTCCAGCAAGCGTCACGTTTATCGTTATCCCTTATCCATATGAGAAGACTCTTATGGTTAAAAAGCTGGGAGGCTGAGCCCCCATGCAAGAAGCTCCTGGTAGGGTTCCCCTTCCATGGAGGACGACTCTTCGGAGAAGACCTAGATAAATACATTCAGACCATTTCAAACGGCAAGAGTACTCTCTTGCCAACTAAGAAGAAGGTTCAGGGGCCTGCGTTTAAACGACAGTATTCCCCTGGGCAGGGGCCCTCTAATGCCAAGCAGTATCGACGGCCTCCTGCAAAAGCAAACTTCGGCTTCAACAGCAAATCACAAGGACAGGCTGTTAGAGGCAAAAGGCAGTGGTTTCGCAAACCAGCAAAACCAGCCCCCAAGCCAACCTTATGAAGGGGCGCCCCCACCCACGAAGGTGGGGGGAAGGCTGCGACTCTTTTCAGAGATTTGGGAAGCCAGCATTCCCGACGAGTGGGTACGGTCTTCCGTGGCCACAGGCTACAAATTAGATTTCCTAAGGTTTCCTCCTCCTCATTTCCAGAAGTCGAGGATTCCAAACGATCCGGAAAAGGGAGCCGCATTAAGATCGGCATTAGATCATCTACTTTCCCAGGAAGTAATAGTAGAGGTACCAGTCCTGGAACAGGGGCTGGGTTTCTACTCCAACCTATTCATCATCCCAAAATCCAATGGAGATGTCAGGCCAATTTTGGACCTAAAGATGGTAAATGCATATCTAAAGATCCGCTCATTTCGGATGGAATCCGTGCGGTCAGCAGCTGCCACACTCCAGAAGGACGACTTCATGGCGTCCATAGACATAAAGGATGCCTACCTTCATGTTCCAATTTATCAGCCACATCAAAGATATCTACGCTTCATGGTGGCTTCGCGTCACTTCCAATTCGTGGCGCTTCCCTTCGGGTTGGCTACGGCCCCCCGGGTGTTCACGAAGGTCCTAGCTCCGATCCTAGCCAAGCTAAGGATCCAAGGGGTCACGATCCTAGCATACCTGGACGACCTCCTAGTCATAGACCACTCGTCTCCCGGCTTGGAGCGAGCAGTGGCCCTCACGGTCCAATACCTCGAGAGGTTCGGCTGGGTCCTAAATCGAGAAAAGTCAGCTTTCCAGCCCACAAGGCAGTTGGAATATCTCGGCATGAGATTAGACACAGAACAACAAGGAGTGTTCCTACCTCTGAGGAAGGTAAAAGCCATCAAGGAATTAATCCTACTGGTTCTAAGCACTCGCATCCTACAGGCAGCCATCCTGTCAGCATGGAGCAGAAGGCCACAGGCCTTGGATATCCCGTTGCCGCTCTTATCAAGAGTCCGACAAAGTCTGTGTTGGTGGTTAGACCCTCAGAATCTACTGAAGGGGAAGTCTTTCAGCCCAGTGGCTTGGAAGATAGTGACCACAGATGCCAGCCTGACGGGCTGGGGAGCAATTTTGGATGGTTGCACTCGCCAAGGTACTTGGGCAAAGCCAGAGAAGCAGTTGCCCATCAACATCTTGGAGCTCAGAGCTGCTCGACTAGCCCTCAGGGCTTGGACGTCAAAATTGCAGGGGTTCCCGGTGAGAATTCAATCAGACAATGCCACGGCCGTGGCATACATAAATCACCAAGGGGGAACCAGGAGTCAAGCCGCTCAGAGAGAGGTGAGCTTGATTCTCCTATGGGCAGAGGCGCATGTGCCCTGCATATCGGCAATATTCATTCCAGGAGTGGACAACTTTCAGGCGGACTTCTTAAGCCGCCAGACTCTATGGCCGGGGGAATGGTCTCTGCATCCACAAGTCTTTCAAGCACTCTGCCAAAGATGGGGAGTGCCGGACGTGGATATCATGGCATCGAGACTCAACAAGAAACTAGACAGGTTCGTATTCCGCTCAAGGGATCCGATGGCCTGCGGAACCGATGCGTTGGTTTGCCCTTGGCATCAGTTCAAACTTCTTTATGCGTTTCCCCCGCTCCAGTTACTACCCCGCCTGCTGCGCAGGATCCGGGTGGAACACATACCAGTCATCCTGGTAGCTCCAGCATGGCCCAGAAGGGCATGGTACTCACTCATCCTAAAGATGGTAGTGGGAGACCCTTGGACTCTTCCTCTACGGCCAGACCTGCTATCGCAAGGTCCGATCCTCCACCCTGCCTTACGGCATCTAAATTTGACGGCCTGGAAGCTGAATCCCTGATTCTCAGGGGTAGAGGTCTGTCTCAGAAAGTAGTCTCTACCCTAATCAGAGCCAGGAAACCGGTCTCTAGGGTGATTTATTACAGGGTCTGGAAGGCCTATGTAGGCTGGTGTGAGTCCAAGCGATGGCTTTCTCGCAAATTTACCATCGATAGAGTATTAAGTTTTCTCCAGCTAGGAGTGGATAAAGGATTGGCATTAAGCACAATCAAAGGACAGATTTCTGCTCTGTCAGTGTGGTTTCAGCGGCCGCTGGCCACCCACTCGCTGGTTAAGACCTTCCTTCAAGGGGTCTTACGTATTAGACCTCCAGTTAAATCCCCGCTTTGTCCGTGGGATTTAAATCTTGTTCTGTCAAGTTTACAGAAACAACCGTTTGAGCCGTTGGCTGAAATTCCTTTGGTTCTACTGACAAGGAAGTTAGTATTTTTGGTTGCCATAGTTTCCGCAAGAAGAGTTTCGGAGCTAGCGGCCTTATCCTGTAAGGAACCATATCTTGTTTTTCATAAGGACAGGGTCGTTCTCCGCCCTCATCCTTCCTTCCTACCGAAGGTCATATCCAGTTTTCATTTGAACCAGGATTTGGTATTACCATCCTTCTTCCCTAAACCTACTTCCAGAAAGGAAGGGTTGCTGCATACCTTGGATATCGTCAGGGCCATGAAGGCCCATCTTAAAGCTACAAAGAAGATCCGGAAAACAGATGTGCTGTTCATTCTACCGGATGGGCCCAAGAAGGGGCAGGCAGCTGCAAAGTCCACCATTTCTAGGTGGATTAAGCAATTAATCACTCAGGCCTACGGCTTGAAAGGGTTGCCTCCTCCAGTATCATTAAAGGCTCATTCTACTAGAGCCATGGGCGCCTCCTGGGCAGCACACCACCAGATCTCTATGGCTCAAGTTTGCAAGGCGGCAACCTGGTCTTCTGTCCACACGTTTACAAAATTCTACAAGTTGGACGTAAGAAGGAATACTGATACTGCCTTCGGGCAGGCAGTGCTGCAGGCTGCAGTTTGAGACCCTCGGATTCCGGGGGCTCCTCTTTTTTGAGTTAAATTTAAAATTTAAAATTATTTTTCTCAACTAAGTTGGATTTATTATGATTTGAGTATATCTCTAAATTAAATCCTTTTGTCTTGGAGATGTTCTCCCTCCCCTCATTGTAAGCATTGCTTTGGGACATCCCATATAGTAATGAATGCCGCTCTGTGTCCCGTGATGTACGATAAAGAAAAAGAGATTTTTAATACAGCTTACCTGTAAAATCTTTTTCTTGGAGTACATCACGGGACACAGAGCTCCCACCCCTCTTTTTTGAGGACCATTTTGGGAGGCATACTGCTTGCTACAAAACTGAGGTACTCCTCCTATGGGAGGGGGTTATATAGGGAGGGGCATTTCCTGTTTGAGATTGCCAGTGTCTACACCTGAAGGTACTCCATATAACCCATATAGTAATGAATGCCGCTCTGTGTCCCGTGATGTACTCCAAGAAAAAGATTTTACAGGTAAGCTGTATTAAAAATCTCTTTTTCTGGCCATTCATATGACTCTTATAAAATGTAACAGTAAAACAAATGTCTGGTGCCTGCCTGGCGGGTGCGCGTGCTCTGTATACATTTTGCTGATGTCACCCTCTTGGTGCCAGGGTAGCGAGTCTTCAATACAGACAGGAGAAGACCTGTACATGGGTGTGATATCATTAATAGAGCTTTCAGCGGCAGCTCATATCTACTCCAAGAAGAATGCTAATTAGTGTCTGTCTGTAAATAAGGTGCCTCGCTTACTTACATTTCTGATGAAAGGATCTGTTAATATTAGAGGGAATTTTTTTTAACGTATTCTGTTTACAGCTAGAAGGCAGATTATTCCCTGTACAGAATAAACACGGTAGTTACAGTATAAGAGGGTCCACATCCACCATATCTAGATATTTATTTGATGCTGTGTTACATGGTATTGATTTCTGTAAACTGTCTCTACACGTATAAACATGGTATAGTAGATGGTCTAAGATTTCAGGCATGTTACAGGAATTGGTTAGAGACATGCTACAGGAATTGGTTAGAGACATGCTACAGGAATTGGTTAGAAACATCAGGCATGCTACATGAGTAGGGGACATACTTCAAGAGACAGTCAAAGACTGGGAATATGTTTCCACATTGCAGTACCTTTACATATCAGTGCACCCACATCATCACTCCCTACAGCTCTCTAAAGTTACTGCCACCGTAATTGGTATTCCTGTCAGAAAGATTCATTATTAAAGTCCAGATTGAAAAAAACAAAGCATAAAAAGGAAGACGATAATGTACAGCACAAATAAAACAAGGAAAGAGGGAAATACATATATCCAATCATTTGGCCGAAGACATTGTAACTTACTGTTTTACTTTACTAGCCCTAAGTAAGCATGGAAAACACTGATTTCTGGCTGTTGGAGCCTAAGGGATGTACCAGAAGCACCAAAGGTCTGGATGTGGGTCTTAAGTTGGGTACCGGGGGGTTTAAGGAACTGCAGAAGATGGCTTTGCTTTACTTGGATAAAAACATTAATCATAGGAGATCACATGCAGCTCTTTCTTCTGTGTGGAGGCTTGGAGACCCCTGGCCTACATCATTGTGCAGCAATGGTAAAGAAATAAGCATTGTGAAATGGATTTAGGCTTTATGTTCTTTGTTGTTTAGTCATGGTGTTATGTTGAAATACATTTTTCTAATGAAAATATGATTTTTATAAATAGATGTGAGATTAAACTGTCATTTGTTTTTTAGCTTTAAAATTATTATTTTATTTTTTTAACACCACAGTTTTTGAGGTAGTGATTCTTATTTTCAGTTTAAGAACGCAGGAGCAGAAACTTTCCTTCGGGCCCATTTACAACTATGGGTGCTTGTAGCAGTATATAGTAACAAATAAGTATAAGGGGTGGATGAGCCTCAATAGTTTCATTTTAAAAACAAACTGAACTGCAGCACATGGATGGAAGCCAGCCATATAGCATTGAATGGGTTTTCAACTTGACATGCATCGACATGCCTTAAAGTGATTGTGAAGTCCTTTTTGTTTATTTTTCTATAAAAAAAGAAACATGTTATACTTATCTGCTCTGTGTAGTGGTTTTGCACAGAGCAGCCCGAAAACTCCTCTTCTCTGGTCCCTCTTCTGTGCTCCTGGCCCCTCCCTCCTGTTGAGTGCCCCCACAGCAGGCAGCTTGCTATGGCGGCAGCCAAGCCACAGATCCCTGTGCCAATTTAGAGACAGAGATTTGGTTTGGCCCCACCCCCTCTCTCTCCTGAGTGGATTACTGACTTTGACAGCAACGGGAGCCAATGGCGCCGCTGCTGTGTCTCAGCCAATCGGGAGGGAGAGTCCAGGACAGCCGAGACACTTGTGGACATCATGGGACAGAGATGGGGCACCGGTAAGCATTAGGGGGCTGCTGCACACAAAATGCCTTTTATCTTAATGCATAGAATGCATTAAGATAAAAAAGAAAACATTCTGACTTACAACCACTTTAAACTGGACAAGTCCAACTAGGCCTTTAAAGGGGTTGTAAAGGTAAAAAATGTTTTTCCTAAATAGCTTCCCTTACCTTAGTGCAGTCCTCCTTCACTTACCTCATCCTTCCATTTTGCTTTTAAATGTCCTTATTTCTTCTGAGAAATCCTCACTTCCTGTTATCTGTCACAGTAATGCGAGGCTTTCGCCCTGGTGTGGAGTGTCATGCTCGCCCCCTCCCTTGGACTGCAGGAGAGTCAGGACGCCCACTAACACAAAGCTCCTTTCTCTATCTGCAACGTAGAGAGCATCCTGACTCTCCCGCCGTCCAAGGGAGGGGGCGAGCACGACACTCCACACCAGGGAGAAAGCCTTGCATTACTGTGTGGAGTTACAGACAGAAGAACAGGAAGTGAGGATTTCTCAGAAGAAATAAGGACATTTAAAAGCAAAATAAAAGGATGAGGTAAGTGAAGGAGGACTGCACTAAGGTAAAGGAAGCTATTTAGGATTTTTTTTTTTTTTTTTTTTACCTTTACAACCCCTTTAAGAAATCCTTTGCATACAGAACAAACCACAAAGTTGCAACAGAAATGTAAGCAGTCGCATAGATGTACAGTCAATGTACGTACATTTCAAAGTGCTTAGGTCCCAGAGGGGATGGCTGTCATTTACTTTCTTGCACCAAGCTGGTATTTGCATACGTGAGAGTCTATAACTTTCTATAATCTTAATAATTGTCTCTATTACCATAATATACTTGTGTGCTTTTCCATGTACTTTCTCCTCTTGTAAACTGGAGCGCCCCATCTGATTATCACATTGAGCAGCCAGATACCATAGTTTTAACACATTTTATCTGCCCTCTTCCGCACAGCACCCTAAATTGGTTCTAATCCTTACGTAGACCTAGACTTTATCTTTACCTTGATATGTAATATCCTTTTTCCACTGTCATTGATATATACAGTCTTTACAGATAATATTTTTTCAGCTCTGCACCATAGGTTCTTACTGCACATTGCCTACTATAATAGCATTTAAGTTTCCAGAGATAAAATTGTACAGACATTGAAAAAGCTATACTTAAAAAAGAGAGGTGCTTTAAAACATCTTATAAAAGCTTTTTACCCTACAGATTGTCTTGATTTTCACCACCACAGGACACCACAAGTGCATAAAACTGAATCCCTTATTACTTTATATATGCTAATTAAATGCAAATATCAGAGGAATAATATTGTAACGGTGAAGAATAACATAACACTAATTTCTTGGTCTAGGACAAAACAGCTGTTCTGATAAAACAGTTATTTTCCCATTTGTGTTGAACTTTATTGTAGATCTGTGTATTTCTGTGCATTTGGGACCGACAATGCAGTTTCAGAGCCTTAATGCTTAGAAAATGGCTCACACTGTACTGGAAGCACGGGCAAAAGAGAGTTCTCCCACTACAGAGGGAACTGAAGGATTATGTTTTGTCTGGAGATAATGCTCCACAACCTCAATGAATCCTCTCTATGTAACTTCCACACTGCCAGGGAACCAGGAGAGACTTGCTGTGTAATGATAATCTCCTTAGAATGAGAATTTTTTTTTTGTTGTGCTTTATTAATTCAGGGCCTGATGGGGGATATTAGCAGCTCTTGAAATTGGAAAGGCCGGGAGCATTGCAATTTGCTGAATCCCAAAATGTTTCAAATGAGCAGATAAACAGCAGCAATAATTGGCCTTTATTAAATCAAGGAGTCGTTCATTACAAGTATCCCAGCTGTACCAGAGAGAGGCAAGGAGGGGTAGCTGAGCCTGTGCTCTGTAAGAGAAATTCTTGTGTGAACCAGAACCTAATTTTAAGGGGCCTATTCAGTGAATTTCATCACCTTTATGTATGCACTTTTGCTGTTTTCTCCAATTTATATAAATTTAAATTGCAAAGTTGTCCAAGTAGAAAAAGAAAGTGAAAAACTGGTAAAGAACAATTACATTTAATAGCAACCACCTTAAAAATCCTTTCCATACCAAAAAATAAAAAAAACTATAAAACCATACTGGGCACATAATGTAGGCAGGAAAAAACTCAATAGCACAAATAAGGAGTGATGTAGTCACAGGGGAAACCCATTAATAGCTAGATTCAGATAGGTTTATGCCGCCGTATCAGTAGATACGCCATCGTTACTCTGAATCTACGCCGTCGTAAATTTAAGCGTATTCTGGAAACCAGATACGCTTAAATCAGGCTAAGATACGAGCAGCGTAAGTCTCCTACGCCGTCGTATCTTAGGGTGCATATTTACGCTGGCCGCTAGGTGGCGCTTCCGTTGAGTTCGGCGTAGAATATGCAAATGACTAGATACGCCGATTCAGAAACGTACATGCGCCCGTCGCAATTAGTTACGCCGTTTACGTTAGAGATACGCCGGCGTACCGATAAAGCTGCTCCCTAGGTGGCGCAGCCCATGCAAGGTATGGACGTCGGAACAGGCTGGACGTAATTTACGTTCACGTCGGAACGGCGTACTTTGGAGCAATGCACACTGGGATATGTCCACGGATGGCGCATGCGCCGTTCATAAAAAACGTCAATCATGTCGGGTCACGAGTAATTTACATAAAACATGCCCACCTCATCCTCATTTGAATTAGGCGCGCTTACGCCGGACCATTTATGCTACGCCGCCGTAACTTAGGAGGCAAGTGCTCTGTGAATACAGCACTTGCCTCTCTGACTTACGGCAGCGAAGCGTATATGCGATACGCTACGCCGCCTCAAAAGTGAGCCGCCCTACCTGAATCCAGCTAATAGTCTCTATAGGATGGGAGAAAAAGCCCAAACGTAGAGGGACCACAATGGCTGAAGCTCTTCCAGCACAGTATTGGATGTTCTCTGTGCACTAAAACAAATAAAAAAGCAGAAGGCGCCACCATCAAAGTCTATACATTTATTAAAAGCAATTATAAAAAAGAGGGTTTAAATGCACTCACAAAAGCAAGAGGAAACAGGCATATCATCAGTCCTTAATTGCTTGCAAAAGCTCGATGAGGAGGCGGCCAGAGTAGCGCCAGAAGGCAGTTGTGTAGGACAAGCTGAATGTGGCTGAGTGGTGTAGAAGCTCAACGTGTGAGGCCCTGTGCACACGAGCAGACATGTCCGATGAAAACGGTCCGCGGACCGTTTTCATCGGACATGTCTGCTGGGAGCATTTGGTCTGATGTGTGTACACACCATCAGACCAAATTCCCCGCGGACAGAAAACACGGTGACGTGGCGGCGACGTGTGCGAACCAGGAAGTTTAATGCTTCCACGCATGCGTCAAATCACTTTGACGCATGCAGGGGATTTCGGTCCGATGGTTAGGTGTACTAACCATCGGACATGTCCGACGGACAGGTTTCCACCGGACAAGTTTCTTAGCATGCTAAGAAACTTTTGTCCGCTAGAAACCTGTCCGCTAGGCCGAAAAAATGTCCGCTAGGCCCTACACACGGTCGGACATGTCCGCGGAAACTGGTCAGCGGACCAGTTTCAGCGGACATGTTCGGTCGTGTGTACGAGGCCTCAGAGGTAGAATCCACAAGCAGGAGCTGCAATGCAAGCCAGGCACCGGTCTATAGTGACATCTATAGGAAATGGGTAGTAACATGTTTGTCAAAGATTTCTAGCATCCTACACCACTCCTCAGCCACATTCCGCTTTTCATACACAGATGCCTACGGGCGCTACTCTGTCAATCTGCCGGGCCGCCTCCTCACCGAGTTTCACCAGCAATTAAATTGTTTGTTAACCCACATTTCTTACTTTATATAATCCTCCTTGTCTCCTAAGGATATCTGCTTCTATGTGTGTGTTTTAAAACAAAATCTGTATATACCATATTTCTGAGCGCCAATCAGCACTGACGTGACCCGCTGCCTCCCTCCTCTCCCCGTCTGACAGATGCAACAGGAGGCCCCGAGATTCCCCCGCTGACGTTAGTCTGGAGGGGAAGAAGAAAAAGGCGGGTCACGCGCACAGGAGCACATATCCTTAGGAGACCAGGGGGATTATATAAAGTAAGAAATGTTATTTTAGCAGCAGGAGGGGCGGCAGGCCCTGACACAGGAACTGGCAGGGAGGGGAAGGGGGACAGGAGAGCTGCGGATGACAGAGGCATGTAAACTGACCATGGTGTCAGGGCTTGGCAGCCATAATATACTGTGGTCAGTTTACAGGGGGGAGGGCAGAAACTTTTTGTTAGGTTAACAAACACTTTAAGGACTGATGATATGCCTGTTTCCTCTTTGTGAGTGTTATTTAAACCCTCTTTATTATAATTTATTTTAATAACTGTATACTCTTAGCTAGCGTAAAAATGTTTTTTTTTTTTTACATAATATAGGCACCCTTCAAAGCCAGAACAATTTTCACTCACTAATTAGGCCAATCAATCCTCCACATTGCAGATACTGGAATTGCTGTCCATGGCCATCAGCAGAGGTTCCCATAGCCAGAAGCTTCAGCTCTGACAGAGGTAGTCCAGTCAGCAAAGAATTCAGGTGCCTGTCAGAATGATGAAGTTAAATGCCGCACATTAAAGAGTATAGTGTGTAGGTGGGAAATGTTTCTGGGCTTTAACTTCTTCAGCTTACTCCTGAAAGCACCTATCGAGTCAAAGATTGTCAAATAATTGACTTGTTAGCCCAATGCACATGAGCAGTACTTTTGGCATTGGTTCCTAACCAGTTACCCTTATAAAGTTCATTAGGTAAGTGATTTAAGTAATAAAACTGAGAAAGACACAAAGAGAACAGTATATTACAAGCATTACTCAAAAGAATCTATACAAAAAATGCTCCGAATGGCACTATAAAGTTGCATTATATAAAGGAACACTTTACTTTTAGCATGTGCTTGTATACCTTGTTTTTATGTTGGTCTATATAATCTATATAGGACTATAATTAAAACCCTTTTGTCTCTCTTGCAGATTTTCTGGTGATTCTGAAAAAGGTGTGGGGGAAGAACGCGCCGTGTCTTGTGCTGGTACCTGTAATAGACCTGCCCAGTTCTGAACTCCTAAACATGTCTTTCTGGCTCAGTTGTTGATCCCATGGAAAGGAACATTTAAATCTGGACTAAAAGACCAAAAAAAAAAAAAACATAATTTGTGCCCTTTGGTCTAATCACAGCGAGTGTATAAAGTCTTATTTTAAACAGTGAAAAGGGTTAACAACATTACAAAATGTGTTGTCTTTGGAAGCTATAGCTTATTTGAACTTTTTTATTCATATTAAACCTGAAATATTTTCTATTAAACCACAACCAACACAAAGATTGTATTATTTTTAATTGTACTTTTTACTCTGGTCTGTAGATGATGAAAGCAAGAGATGAACAAACTGGATTGGGATGTGACCTGGATAGTTTATGATATGACCACATCTTGATGGTTGTAATTGACAGATTTTGAACATGTCACTGCCGGTACTGACTAGTTTCAAAATCAGACTTCAGCTTAAAGCTGATCTCCAGACAGATATAAAAGATAAAAATGAATTCAGTTCTGTATTTATTAATATATTATTAGTATTATTATTATTATTATTTAATTAAACTTGGGAGAATTGGTATAAGGAGCCAGTCAGTTGTACTACAGCGCAAGAAACAAGCTGAAGGTAGAAGAATGCAAAGTAAAAGAGAGATCAGCTCATCAGTCTGCCGCTTCTCCTTTCAATGTCATATGGTGGGGAGGAGAGCAGACCTGTAAGGCCTCGTACACACGACAGAGTTTCTCGGCAGAATTCGTCGAGAATCTCGGTGAAGAGCCGGATTCTGTCGAGAAACTGTCGTGTGTACATTTTCGGCCCGATGGAGCCGCCGAGGAACTCGTCGAGCAAATAGAGAGCAGGTTCTCTATTTTCTCGATGGCAGTGGATTTTGGCTCGACGAGTTCTTCATCGGGCTGTTTTTTAAACGAGAAACTCGGTCGTGTGTATGCTAAGAAACCTGTCAAAAACTTAGACACTGGAGACCAACATAGGTAAAACTAGCGTTTGGAATGGAGATAGCACATTCGTGTCGCTTCCAACATTATTTAATCGTTTATTTGCAGCGCTTTACACAATTTTTTGTAAGGGCACAAAACAGCAATATAATTTTTTTTTTTAAGATATTCACACAGAGTTCCTTAAAATTAGGTGGAACCTTTTTCTTACTGGTCTCAATATTTTTTTTTTTTTTTATTGTCACCTTATTTTGGTCGTGTGTTTTAAATCCTGCTTTTAATATTCACCTTAATTTTAAATTTAAAAAAAATGCAAATCCTTTTTTTTTTTTTTATGTCAAGTTCCCCCCATAGAAACCTTATTGCTTTGTCTTATCTCATGTGTCCCTTTCAAATTACACCTTATATCCAATTTTTAAAAAATAAGAACCTGCCTTCTCACTTGCAAAATTGAAATGTAAAAAAATACAAGGACAAGTATGAACTGTAAAAAAAAAATGTACCATTTATTTTGGTTATAAAAATAAATTAACTATGCAAAAGTCAGCACTGGAGAGCTTGCTGCCATTTGTGCACAGCCAGGTGTGGCCTGATGTGACTGGTGAGCAGTTGGAGGCCAAAATGGGGACTTGAGAGGTTCATTCAGGAAGTCACGCATCAAGGTCTTGGACTCCCCGAGGTCAGAAACTGGAGCAGGGCAGGCAGATGTCACCAGGTTGTGGTACTATAGCAGCCTGAACTCTGGTACACCACATGGAAGTAAGGGAGTCACTTTCTGGATTTCTTCAAGGCCTTCCTTGGTGGCTTCCCTGCAGCCTGCTCTTTCACCTTCTCTGCAGCCTTCTCAGCAGCCTTCCTCTTCTGCCTGGCTGGAGGTGGTGCCACAGGGGTAGTACTCATGCCAGGAGGAGGAGTAGACGAAGGTGGTGGAGGATGAGTAGCCGACGGTGGTGGAGGAGGAGGAGCAGTAGAAGGAGGAGGAGTAGTAGAAGGAGGAGGAGTAGAAGGAGGAGGAGCAGTAGAAGGAGCACTAGAAGGAGGAGGAGCAGTAGAAGGAGCACTAGAAGGAGGAGGAGCAGTAGAAGGAGGAGGAGTAGAAGGAGGAGGAGTAGAAGGAGGAGGAGCAGTAGAAGGAGGAGGAGCAGTAGAAGGAGGAGGAGTAGTAGAAGAAGAAGAGGAAGAAGAATGTTGAGAAGGAGCAGGAGAAGAAGAGGAAGAAGAATGTTCAGAAGGAGCAGGAGAAGAAGAGGAAGAAGAATGTTCAGAAGGAGCAGGAGAAGAAGAGGAAGAAGAATGTTCAGATGGAGCATGAGAAGAAGAAGAAGGTGGGGGAGCTTGAGAAGGAGCATGAGAAGAAGAAGAAGGTGGGGGAGCTTGAGAAGGAGCATGAGAAGAAGAAGAAGAAGGTGGGGGAGCTTGAGAAGGAGCATGAGAAGAAGAAGAAGGTGGGGGAGCTTGAGAAGAAGAAGAAGAAGGTGGGGGAGCTTGGGAGTTATGTGGTGTGTGAGGATGGGGATGGCGGCAAATCACAGTGTCCTCCGTGAGAAGACCCCTCACCCCCTGATTTGCGAGGGTGATGAGGAGTCCCTCAAAGAGGAGGCGTTGGTCTAATGTCATTTCTGACATTTTGGCCAAAACCACTGTTACAAATCCCTCCTGAGCAGTGGGAGGCTGTTGAAGGGTTGCATGGGCGTCCCGAATGAGGGCTAGTGAGGCGTCACGCACCCTTGTATCCCTCACCTGCCTTCTCGGACGCAGGCGAAGAGGAGACACCTGACATCTTGTGCTTGGCCCAGCAACCTTGTGCAACCCACTTGGGCCTGCCACCTCATCCGCTCCACTTGGGCCTGCCACCACGTTACAGATACTTGGGCCTGCAGCCTCCTCCAAGCCACTCACCCTGTCCTCCTCCTGCCTGGCATTTTCCTGATCCTCCTGCTGCCTGGTCTCGTCCTGTGTATGGAAAAAAGTACAGTTTTACTATTTAAAAAAAATTTTGTTTTATTTATTTAAGCTCCTGACTGTTGCATTATTTTTAGTCACGACTTAGCTAAGCCAATCATTCTGACCCATGTTTTATGGTCAATCACACCACAAAAATTCATGGCCAATACTGACAAATTTTCGGTATAACACTTTTAGATCTAATTTTTTTTTACCTTTAACATCTTAATTTACATCTCTTTAACAACATTTAAACACCACACATTTGCATATTGAAAGTACTATATACCTGGCTCCAGCTGGGCAAATCCGGATCTTCATCCAGGATGGAAGGCTGCTGAGAGGGTTCATCTGCAGAGGGAGCAGCAGGTTGGCTGGAGGGAAGGCTGGACCTTCTGTGGCTTCTGGGGGGAAGGCTAGAAAGTGACTCCCTTACCTCCAGGTGTTCATCCAGGAAGCTCAGTTTGCTGTAGTACCACAACTTGGGTTTAAATACCCGCCCTGCTCCAGCTCCAGACCTCATCGAAGCCAAGACCTTGTTGCGTGCCTTCCTGTAGGTGCCTCTCAAGGTCCCAATTTTGACCTCCAACTGGTCAGTTGTCACATCAAACCCCACCTGTCTCTGCACAAGTGGGAGCAGGCTCTCCAGTGCAGTTTTGCGCAACTCTCTATTTCTAGATATGGGGTCTTTGGTGGCCCACAGAACAGGAAGTTCTTGCCACCGATCAATGAAGATCTCCAAGAATTCGGGTCGGTTAAAGAGATTCATCTTTTCCTGTCCAAAACCAAGGATAAAAAAATAATGTCAATACACAATCTATAAAGTCAATTACTCTTTCTCACAAGCTAGCCCTTAAAGGGTCACTAATGGATAACTATATTTTTGGAGGAAATGACTGTTTACAGTGTCTAGAGACATACAAGTGCATACATATAATGTGCCTCTAGTTTCACTTTTGGTTTTAAATTTATTTAATGTTTCTGTGAAGTAAAGAGACACACAGAACCCAAAAAAAATAAAAGCAGGGCATATTTTAATTTCTAAAATTATTAGCATTGTTTTGGTGGATTTTTAGACACACAGCTTAGATCACAGTGACAAGCTCCCCTGATAAATTTGAGAGGGAGCCAGAGAACCAGGAAGTGATGATTTATGCAAAGGATTACAGCTGCTTAAAAGCAAAAAGGGACAATGAGGACATGAAATCAAGACTGATGAGGCGCATGCGCGGAGGCACCCGTGATGGCTGCTTAAGCCGGGAGCTCCGCACTGACCCGGTCATCTCGCCGCCCTAGCCCGGAACGAACGGCAGCCGACGGCCCGAATTTTGGCCACACATCTGGGGGAACCTTAGGACTGCTTGTACATGTACAGCAGCGCGGTCCGGCGGGACCCGAGGACCCGTAATTCGCCGGTGGAGATACCGAGCGAATCCAAGATGGCGACCGCGCCTCAGGTAACAGAAGCCAGCGCTGGGGGGAGACAGGAGGACAGACAAACTCTGTCCCAGAAACCCATCTCCTATGCAGACATGACTGCCCATGGCGCTCCTGCTCTCATGTCTCTCTCACCAGTGGCCATAGTTCCTGATATGGAGAACCCCTCACAGCAGCACTCAGCCTCTCATATCTCCCCCATGGGAGCTGCATTATCCCCCTCAGGCGCCATTTTCTCCTCAGGCATACCTGAGCCCATTATGCCTCAAAATGCAGGAGAACTTTTCCTCAAACTCTCTGAATTGCTGGAGAAAGGCCTGGCCAACACTGCCAACAAAATAACTAATGACATTAGAAATGACTTTCAAAACCTCGGCTCTAGAATGGAGGTGATAGAACAAAAATTGGATATCACTGTTTCTAGGGCTAATCAGAACACTGACCACATACATGCTTTGCAAGAACAGCTTGACACTGCTTTGAACAGAATTGACGACCTCGAAAATCGTTCAAGGAGAGAGAATTTTAGGGTCAGGGGGATCCCAGAATCCATTCTGGACGTTTCTACAGCAGTGCAGGACCTCATAAAGCACCTGCTACCGTCAATAAATGCTCATAAATTAGAATTGGACAGGGCACACAGGTCCCTTGGCCCTCTCAGAAAAGACGGTTCACCTAGAGGCTATGGGAGCAAAGTTTGCCCCTAGCCTCGCCAACCTGTTCATGGCGGAGTGGGAGGATAGATATATCTTCCGTAACCAGAAACAACAGCTGATTTTCTATCGTAGATTCATCGACGATCTCTTACTTATTTGGGAGGGATCGGAGTTGGATCTGAGACAGTTCCTAACAGATCTCAACAACAATAGTAATAACATCAAGCTTGAATATAATATCAGCACCAGTTCAGTCGATTTCCTTGATGTCAACATTGAACATCTAGATGGAAAATTGAAGACTAAAGTACACTTCAAAACGACAGATCGGAACAGTTACTTGTCGATCCGGAGCGGACATCATCCGGCGTAGATAAACAATATTCCGAAAGGACAGTTCCTAAGAGTGAGGAGAAATTGCACTGAGGAATCTGACTATATAGAACAAGCAACTATGTTGAAACAGAGATTTGTACAGAAGGGGTACAATGAAACTAAATTGAATAACATCATAAGAGATGTAGCAAATGTACCGAGGGAACAATGTCTGAGAAAGAGGGTATCTGCTGAATCTAATAGTCAACACCAATGGGGTTTTTTAACAGGATTCCACTCTCAATATAAGGAGATTGAAACTATCTTTCGTAAACATTGGTATATTTTGGCTAGAGACACACATTTGGGGACTGTAATACCAGAACAACCTCGGTTTATTTACCGAAAGGCACCAAATTTTGGGGATAGGGTGGTCCAGAAAATTTTGGATCCTCCCAATCCCTCTATAAAAATTGACCTAAAAGGCTTTTTTCCCTGTCGAAAGTGTATATGTTGTCGGACAGTACGCACACATAACAGGGGGAAATGTGAAATAACAGGAAGTGATGGCAAATCTTTTGAAATCAAAGAATTCAGCACGTGTAATTCTTCCTATGTAGTCTATCTATTATGGTGCCCATGTGGTTTACTTTATGTGGGGAGAACTAAAAGATTGCTTAGGGTGCGAATCGCTGAACATCTAGCGAACATAAAAAAGGGCTTTGAACATCACAGCGTCTCGATGCATTTCAAAAAGAGACATAAACAGGATCCATCTCTGATCCAATTTTGTGGGATCGATGTAGTGTACTTCGGGTGGAGGGGTTCAAATAGAATAAGGGACCTCTCACAGCGCGAAACCCAGTGGATATACCTGCTTAAATGTCTTCAGCCTCGAGGTTTAAATATAGAAGTTGACCTCAACTGCTTTATTAACAATTCTTGAAGCATACAACGCCTCCAGTATATTTTCCAAATTCAGGCTGTTCATCTATGCCATTTGTATATGGTATTAGTGAGCAACTCATCCTTTAATGTTCGGTTTAGGGCTGTACCCAGTACTGAATTGCAGGATAATAAGCTACATCAGCTTGGGTGATACCAGTTGAAACCCTCATCCTTGCAGTTGTCAGTGTTGGGGCCAGATACCTGGACTCTATGTAAATTCATATGGTTATCATGATGTCTGGATTTAATTTATTTATATTCGTTCATCCTCAATCATTATTGATAATTAACCATTCATTCCATATTTAATTCATTCATTTAATTTTATTTGTATATTTACCCATATTCACGAGGGACACCTCATGATATGTTGTCCTGAATGGAATGGCTGAGCTCCTCTCGGACTACTATGTAGATATATAGATTCGTGTATAATTTATTTTTATATATATTTTTATTCATTTATATATAAATTTTAAAATATTTTATACATTGTTTTAATTTACCATATATATATGTCAGATCATAATTATAGTGCTATTTTTAATTTTTAAATTTTTTAATTTAATGATGTAAGTACTGCATTTACTTAATGAATGTATGACCTTTATTGAGATGTGTATTAAAACTAGGTATTGGTGGTCACGGGGATCCTTGAGAGACCGGTCCCAAATTTAGATCATTTTTTATTCCTAGGTTTTGATAAGTGCTATTATGCCCGCACTATCTCATTCTCCAATTTGTACTTGTCAGTTTAAAAAGTAAACCGCTGTGTGTTATATCAGTGCAGTTTTTGTGTACTATATTTCCGTATGGATTAATGCTGCGAGTAGTGTCTATTGACCACGGGGTACACGTGACCAGTTGGCCGCGTCCCCCGTTGTTAGGACAACGCGGCACCATAACGATAGCTCACACTCATTGATCATTCTACGGCGTATCAAGAGAGGCGCAGCATGATTGGCTGCGCTCCTCGTTGCCATAGTGATAGGTGAGACGCTATACACAGCTCCCGCCCATAGACAGCGGCGATGATCTCACCCTATTGGACACCATCGCACACGTGACCGGGTGACGTCCTCGCTCTTTCAGATGGTGCGATACGCACACGCAAGAGGCGTGGTGTGAATCGTCACTGTCTGATTTCATTTGCTGGCATTATCCCTGAATATACTTAAAAGAGGGGAAGAACTGATTGGCCCATACCCATGAATAAGACAGGAAGTCGAAACATGTCGGGGCGTGGCCTAATCCATGTTTAGAAAGTCCTAAGTTACATCCAAGACTGCTTGCAGCCATATCGGAGCTATTTGGAAATACAAAGTATCGTTTGAAGTGGTGTGCTGTGCCGAGGATTGCGGTGAGATTATCCAGTTGACCGAGGGTCCGCCGTGACCACTGTTATTTGCCATTGAGGATTTTGAAGTGTGCAGCGTTCTGTTCATACACAAAGCTTTTTATTGGAGTTTGTTTGTGAGTGCAATTTTTGGAGGTTTTCTTGTGTGTTTATATTAAACTGGTCTTACGTTTTTACACTATTGTGCACCTTTCCTTTTTTTGCATTGCTACTTGGAACATCCTTACATTTAACACTGGAATTCATTGACGGGTGACACCGTGGAGATATTTTATTTCAAGCTCGTTAGCCAAACACGAGAGTGGGAGGCATAGCATTGTGGTGAGTGTCCACTGTGAGGGGGATTGGAGCACTGAACACTGAGGTGTGGTGGAAGTTCTGAAAAGTGGATTAAACACACTGAAGTTATATGAACTTTTTTCTTCACGTCTTTATGTTACAACACGGACTTTTTTTCACTTAAATTTAAATTTATTATTAATATATAATAATTTTGTTGCATGTTTTCAATGTATGAGTTTAATCACTTTAATTGTGTTATCACATTGTACACCTGCATAATTTTAGTTTTGAATATTTATTTATTCTCATAGCGCTGTGGTTTTATATTGGCACTTGATGTCTGTAATATATTCCTTTATTTTTCACCTAGAGACATTGTGGTAAAGCCACATTACTACACAGTAAAAGAGGAAGTAATGAAAGCCTCACGTCAACATCCCTCCATCCTGTTCCAATGAGTCAATGTACAAATCTTTGCGGACATATCCCCTCTAACCATCCAAAGGCGTAGGGCCCTGAAGCCTTTACTTTCTATTCTAATGCAGAAAGAAATTCGATACTGGTGGGCCTTCCCATTTGCCCTGAAATTCTCACATAAGGGAAAAACTTATTCCTTCACATCCCTTCCTGAGGGGGAAAAACGTCTACTCTCCCTGAAGCTTATCACGCTGGATCCAGCGATGGACACCTCCACCCCACAGGCAGGATCGTCCAAACGGCCTACTCCTACCAGCCCTATTTCACCGCCATGGAAATTCAACAAAAGTAGACGTATCAAGGACTCAGTCACAACCTGACTTTTTTTTTTTTCTGTGTCATCAGATATGTTTTCCTTTTAGGGTTCCTGGAATGCCCATGATGGGGCATGTTTTACCCGGGATTTTCCAACAACTTTGGGAGATCCCTGGTCCACTTGGTTCCCAACCGTTTCAACCACCTTAGGTTGTCTTTTTCTCCTTCACAGGATTAATTTTTGCAAAACTTAGCATATATTTTGTATATTACTGGTGCCACCGGTTTTGATCCGGGCCCCTTCTCAGTTTGGCGGGAGGGACCGGGATCAAGGCTCTTTTGGTATTTTATTGATGACATCCAAACTGATTTTTGAACCACTCGGGTTTCTATATATATATAGCCACTGACTCAAGGTCATTAAACCTGGACTTAAACTTAGTAATGTCCTGATTATCTTATATAGCATACTGATAGGTCCTAATTGGATCCCTTCCTCTTTGATCTACGGGCTTCGGCTGCCCTTGTTCTATATGTTCTAAACTGTTATAGTTTTTGGTATTATATATTAATAATAACTTTATGTGCCTTATTCCTTTTAGGGATGGCTATGACCGGGGCAGATGCCTTGTGCCCCCGTCCAACCCTCGACTGTGGATTCTCCGCTGTCGGGAGTTGGTCTGGTAACCCTTGACTTGGGTTACGTGTATGTTTTGTTTGGCGGGAGGGGGTTGGGACTTTTTCCACCCCACTCTTGCCGGTTTCATTTAATATGCTTTGTCATATGTTCCTTCTTTTTTTTCTTCTCCTGCTTTTCTTTTTTTTTTCTTGAGGTTGCCAAGCTGCGGACACAATTCCTTACTAGCTCTTCTCCGGGTCCAGGCCCTTTATATGCCGTTTGCTCTCGGATCCCACGCCTCCTATCCCCTGGGGTAAGTGCACATAGCTACCATACGCTCTTGTTATTTTTTGATTATGTCACGTAATTCCACTTCACCTCCACTTCTTAGAGTAGTATCCCACAACGTCCAAGGTCTAAATTCCCCTGTCAAGAGGAAGAAAGTGTTCCAATCCTATCGCTCCCAAAAACTAGAAGTACTTCTTTTACAAGAAACCCATTTCCCTACAAGTTATTCCCCTTCATTCATCCATACTCACTATCCTCAATTCTTCCTGGCAAATGCAGAGGACAAGACAAGAGGGGTTGCAGTGCTCTTCGCTAAATCTTGTAAATTTACATCATTATTAGTACACAGGGACCCTGAAGGGAGATTTATCCTAGTGAAAGGGTGGATAGATGAGCAACTTTTTTCTTTTGTCTCTTATTACGCTCCTAATAGAGGGCAACTCAAATTTTTTCAGTCAATGTTCAATGCCTTAGAAACACTCTTGGAAGGGATAGTCATATTGGGGGGAGATTCCAATGTGGCGTTCGACCAGAGTCTTGACAAGTCCAGACCTCTGTCTTCACAATTGACCCGTCCTACTAGGACAAGTTCGCAAATAGCTAAGCTGATTTTTCAGCGAAATCTAGTGGATGTTTGGAGGGAATTTAATCCCTCTAAAAGGGATTATACCCATTTCTCCAACCCTCACCGCTCATACTCGAGAATAGACCACATCCTTGTTTCCTCGAGACATGTCCCTCTGATCACTAAAGCACGCATAAAAGAGACAGCTCTTTCTGATCACTCAATGGTGATTTGCTCCCTTCAAAGCAGGTCAGGCGACTTTCGTCATTTTCACTGGAAGCTTAATGAAACCCTCCTTAAAGACCCATTAGTTGTCTTGGAAATTGAGAAAGCACTTCAGGAATATTTTAACTTAAATGATGTAGAAGGGATCTCAGCTGAGACTCTATGGGCTGCGCATAAGGCTACGATCCGTGGTAAGCTCATACAACTTGCGGCTAAAATAAAAAAGGACAAAGCTTTGGAAATTGAAAAATTGGATAGGGAATTTACAGATTTATGCAAACGGCACAAGAAAGATCAAGCTACGATCCAGATTTCCCAACTGGACGCTGCTAGACTAGCCCTTAACTTAGCGCTTACTGTAAGGGCTGAGAGGTCCCTTGGGTGGAGCGGAGCGAAATTTTACCAACATAAGGATCGAATGGGTACTATGCTAGCCACCAAACTTTCACCGACTTACCACACATTCTCTCTCCCAAAAATCAAAACTCGCGAGGGGGTTACTACCCGTAACCCCGAAATTATTCTCAAAACTTTCCAAGAATTTTATTCTGAACTTTACCAAGCCGGTGACTCAGCTGGGATTCCGGAGATTCAATCCTACATTGACAAACTGCCTATCCCTAACCTTCACATTGATCATGTGAAGCTTATGGAGGCTCCCATATCTGTGAAGGAAACCTTGGATGTGATTAAAAATTTGAAGGGAGGTTCAGCTCCTGGGCCAGATGGCTTTTCGGCCCCTTATTATAAAAACTTCGCAGATACTCTAGCCCCTCACCTTACAAAATTTTTCAATTCTAAAAGAACGGGGGAGGACCTCCATCCTCAGCTGAACGAGGCATTCATATCTGTTATCCCCAAACCTGATAAGGACCCGGAACAGGTGGAAAATTACAGACCCATCTCATTGATCAATAACGACGTGAAAATTCTCACAAAAATATTAGCTAACAGAATAAATTCATTTATCACCCATTATATACATAAAGATCAGGTAGGCTTCATACCGGGGAGACAGGGTCCGGACCAGATCAGGCGGGCGATAGATGTGGTTTCGTTACTACAGTCGGGATGGGATGGAGGTCCTTCCCAGGAGGGACTGCTTCTGTCGTTGGACCTCCAGAAGGCCTTCGATTCTATATCTTGGCCTTATCTATTTGAGATCCTGAAACGGTGGGGGTTTGGAGAGAATTTCCTGGGAACGCTGCGCTCCTTATACTCAGGACCGCAGGCGAAGGTCAAATTGCAGGGATATTTCTCAGATCCTATATTGATCAAAAGAGGGACCAGACAGGGATGTCCCTTGTCTCCTATCATTTTTGCTGTGGCAATAGAAACATTAGCTATTGCCATCAGGTCCAATCAGGATATTACTGGAGTTTCTTGTGGACAGCAAACCCACAAATGCGCTTTGTTTGCGGACGACTGTCTCCTATTTGTCACCTCCCCGGGAACCTCCTTGAATGCTATCTGTAAAGTGCTTGACTCATTTGGACATGTCTCGGGATTAAGGGTCAATATGAAAAAATCAATGGCATTGAACATAAATATACAACCTATAATGGTAGAGCGACTGAAGACTTTGTTTAGATTCCAGTGGGCGGACTCCTCTATCCGTTACCTGGGGATAAACCTGACTAATAAATTTGAAAACCTTTATCAGGCCAACTTCCCTCCTATGTTCCGCAAACTCGAAACTGATCTACAAACGTGGGCCACCCACAAAATATCCTGGCTAGGAAGGATCAATTCGGTCAAAATGACTCTCCTACCTAGACTGCTATATTTATTTAGATCTCTCCCCATTGCAATTAGGAAAGACCAACTTAAAAAATTCCAGGGCAAAGTGTTGAAGTTTATTTGGGATGGTAGAGGATATAGGTTGCCCCAAAATGTTTTATATGGACCCGTAACTAAAGGAGGTCTGGGTTTACCACTTCTTTTTCGTTACTATCAGGCAGCTAGATTGACCCATCTGTCATCCATCTACTCCAGCCGAGAGAAACCAGATTGGATTGAGATGGAGGGTCAGGCAGTTCCTAATAATCCCCTGGATGACCTGCTCTGGTGCTCCCAAAAACTAAGACCGGCCATAATGGCCCCAACACTCTCTCAGGCATTCAGGTTTTGGGATGACTTGCGGAAATCTCCTGCGATAATCTCCGATATGCGACCTCTAGCTAATCTGTTCCAGATTCCCCACTTTAATCCAAATAGAGACCCTACGATTTTTCGATGGTGGTTGGACAAGGGACTTTATAGGATTGGACACTTTCTCTCCCCAGTGGGCCTGATCTCATTGGCACACTGTGTGGGACCCTTGGGTATGCCGGACTCTGAAAGGGATAGATATTCCCTGATTTCCCATTTTATTACATCACTTTGGAAAAATAAACCAAATCCCCCTGAGTTCACCTGTTACGAAAAATGGTGCATTAGCACTACTGAACAGAGAGGTGGCATTTCTATTATTTATAACTCACTATCGGATCCTACTTCCAAATTTTCTTACATGGAGGCGTGGGAGAAAGATCTACGGATGTCCTGGACTCTGGAGAAGTGGCATGAGGTAGGATTGAGATCCTCCAAAGGTCTTATTAATATCTCTTTGATTGAAGCTAACCTTAAAGTATTAATGAGGTGGTACTTGGTCCCTTCCAGACTAGCAGCTATGTTCCCAACCACATCTCCATTGTGTTTCCGGAATTGCCAAGCCCAGGGTTCCATGTTACACATTTGGTGGGAATGCCCAAAAATAAGGGGATTTTGGAACAAAATGTTTTCTCTCATCAGAAAGGTAACCGGTGTACCGGTTGATAAATCTCCCCAAATAGCATTACTGGGGGTCGGTGTACCCCAAGCATCTAAATATACTCAAAGACTAATAGCCTTCATGCTCACAGGTGCCAAAATTACGCTGGCGGGTGCCTGGAAACAACCTACTGTCTCTGTTCAGGTGGCCAAGAGGAAGATCTCTTGGATCATGCACCAGGAGAAGATGGTAGGCTCAATACTCAATTCTTCCAAAACCTTTGAAGCGGTGTGGGAACCCTGGGCTAGACATTTAGGTTTACCTACGATATAAAGATGAGAGAGGGTGGAGTTCCGCCTGCTTGTTCTTGCCCTTGGCTCTCTGCTCTGGTTGTGTCCAGGGATTGTGGCCCGGTCAGTGTAGTCCGTAGCTGGCAACCTCAACCTATACTCTTTCTTTCTTTTTCTTTCTAGGTCTCTCTGACCTTTTACCTTCTTTCTTTCTTCTTTCCTTCTTTCAGTTACATCTTCATATAGATTTGAAGATAAAGTAGTCAGTTTAACTTTAATGATTACACTAGAGTATTTATAGTCTTTTTTATTTTTATTTTTTTATTTTTCCCTTCTTTGCTGTAAAGTACCACTGGAGATTACTGCCAATTTACTATGTTTTCTTCTGGTCTCTCCAGCCCTCACTGAAAATGTGTTTGTGAGATAGGATATTCCATACTCTGGGATTTGCCCACGACTCCGGATACCTCAGTTATTCTGGGACTGGGGGTTTGTTTTCACTTTTATTTAGTACATCCAATGAGTTTAATGTATTCACTGATTCTTAGGCACAGTGTGAACCCATTGAGGGTGCCGGGAATACAGTCAGTATTAGGTGCTATTCTCCCTTTTCTGTTTTTTTTCTCTTTTTAATATTAATTTATTTCCTTATTTATTTGTTTTTGCCCGTTTTTCCTTTCTCTTCCCCTTGAACATTACAGGTTCGGGGGTGGGGAAAGGTAGGGGGGGAAAAAAGCAAGAAAATTATCTTGTTCTTCACATAGTTTTGTCTTTGCTATAAAATGATTTGAAGATTCTACCTCTGTACTGTATGTATATCATTCGGCCCCAGGCTGTTCTGGTGGCGCTTGCAATGTACTGTACTGCTTTTCAATAAATTTCTTTAAAACGAAAAAAAAAAAAAAAAAAAAAGAAATCAAGACTGATATAATGTAAAGTTAGTTATTTCTGCCCCAAACAATTTTGGCTTATTGCTCCTTTAAATGTCTGTCTTTCCTGAATATGCCACTGCTGTCCCAAGTTCGAAGCATACCTACACGCTTGTCGTTCAAACGTCTTTCTTACGCAACCCGGTCGTATGGACGCTACATGTGTTCGAGCCTTATATACACTCCGCACACGACATCCGCCCATGCTTAAAAAAAAATGATGTTTCCCCCCCGCCCCTTATCTTCCGTCGCAAAAACGACAAGGATGAATTGGCAGCAGATCATGTTGGGTCAGTTCCTAGGAAACAGATGACCAGTTGTGTCGAACTAATAAGCCAGATCTCATCCTCATTTGTGTATGAAACGTTAGTTAGAGAAAAGCACTCCCGATATAGTTTGGTCAAGACATAAAAGCGACCATTTGCATCATGTTTAAACCGACTTGTTTTTAGAAGACATCCTGATGAGAACCGAGATTGCCCACACAACAGTAGTTGGATCAAAATGCATAATCAAAGCGTTGTTTACGTACGACGGCACTATAGCGGACCATTACCTTAAAATTTCAAACTAGCTATGTTTTAATTTATGAACCTAAGATGTAGGCCACAAAATCATTCAATCAAGAATAACATGTAAAATGTAGTTACATACCGGTCTTTGACCCGATCGTTATCTCCGCCGTCTTCCACAAACTGTGAACGCCCCTTTTACTCACGTGGTAGCCCTTTATACACGCGCATGTGGGACTTTACGCACGTCTCCCCGCCCCTGACGTTCATGGTGTCGTATTTTCCCCGCCCCTTTTCCATCTTTTTTTGTTGGAAGCACATGGAGAATATGGCAGCACGGCGAATCCGTTGTAAGGCCTCCAACATGACCTTTGAGGAAATGGTGGAGATGGTCCTCATCCTCAAAGCAGAGGACTACAATGGGAGGCATGGGCCATATAAGTACCCTAATAAGGTCAAGGCCCAAATAATGGAGAAGGTGAGGAGGAGTCTCCATCAGAAATTTGGGGTGAAAAGGTCCAAGGAACAGATCCGGAAAAGGTGGTGTGACCTTAAAAAACGTGAGCCGGAACAAATGAAGAGGATCAGGAGAGTGATTAGAAGAAGTAAGTTTGTTATATATTTTGTAAGATTTGTTCCGCGCCATGTGTTTTTTATTTCAGGTTGTACTGTAATATTTTTTTATGCACAAGAATTTATCGTCAAACTGGACGTCCATTCGGAACGACAAAATATTGTGTTTAAAATCCTACAAATTATGACATTTTTAAAAAATTGTGGTGAGATCAATCGTGAAAATTATGTAGATGTGCTATTAAAACCACAAAACTTTTTAAAAAAATTAAATATACAGTAAAAGGAGAGTCTGCTCAGCAGTCGGTGACACATGTGGACTCATTTGCATAATTGTTGTCCCCTTTAATAACCCATTTTGGGGTTCACACAGAGGTGAGGTGATCCAGTGTATACTTGGTTGGCTTACATGTTTAAAAGTAGACCAAAGCTACAAGATTTGTCATGATCTTTGTGAATGCCTTCAATCCTGTGTTTTGCCCTGAGGGGTTTTTCAAAACATCAATAGTCCCAGAAATTGTATAAAGTGAATCATATTCCTCTTTCAGGCCTATAAGCTATAAAAATCCTGTTTCCATTCTCTTCATTCTCGTAGGGCGTCATGAAGCTTCAACACGGGAGCAAGAAGTCCAGCAAGCCACACCCCCGAGGGATGGTGATGATGCGCAGCCTGCCACCACATCAGGTAAAGTAACATATAACTAACCCAGCTTCAGGTAATGTAGATGTAGGCCTGCCTAATTTTAAAAAATTGTTTTGTCCCACATTTCAGGATCAGGTGGTGGCTTGGACAGGCATACTAAACAGATGGTGATCTCAGAAATATGGGCCTGCAGAGAAGAGGTGGAGGAGATACATCTGGCCAACAGAAAAATTAACGAAAGAACAAGGAGGGTGGAAAATAAATTAAAATATTTACTAGATGTTTTGGGGAGAGTCTGAATCAGAAAAAAAAAAAAAAAATTTTAAAATACCAGATTTTGCTGTTTATTTAATTAAAAAAAAACCAAAAAAATAATATAACCAGATTTGACAGTTTCTTTAATTAAAAAAAAAAAAAATAATAATAATATAACCAGATTTTAGACTTTATTTAATAAAAAAAAAAACAAATAAATAATATAACCAGATTTTAGACTTTATTTAATAAAAAAAAACCCAAAAAAATAATATAACCAGATTAGACAGTTTCTTTAATTAAAAAAAAAACAAAAAAAAAATATAACCAGATTTTAGACTTTATTTAATTAAAAAAAACCCAAAAAAATAATATAACCAGATTTGACAGTTTCTTTAATAAAAAAAAAAATACAAAAAAATAAAATAACCAGATTTTAATGTTTATTAAGATAAAAAAGACCAAAAAAAATACAAAAATGATTGTATATTGTATGAGAAAAAAGACCAAAAAAAATACAAAAATGATTGTATATTGTATGTGAAAAATGACCAAAAAAAATACAAAAATGATTGTATATTGTAATGGAAAAAAGACCAAAAAAATACAAAAATGATTGTATATTGTATGAGAAAAAAGACCAAAAAAAATACAAAAATGATTGTATATTGTATGTGAAAAATGACCAAAAAAAAAACAAAAATGATTGTATATTGTAATGGAAAAAAGACCAAAAAAAATACAAAAATGATTGTATATTGTATGAGAAAAAAATAATAAATATTTTTGTAGGGTATTTTGGAAAACAAACCAAAAAAAAATTAGTAAAATAAAGAGCTTTTGAACATCAAAAAAGTGTGTGGTGTTTTTCCTAAAATACGTTAAATTTTCTATGTATTTGGTTTGGGGGTCACCTGGGAAATGTTTGCTAGTTGATAATGAAAATACACTTAGTTACACTTAGTAAAGAACTCCAAGCAACACAAGCAAGACATAACAAGTTTATAAAAAAGATTATGATTTATTTTGGTGAAAGATAAAATTATGGCAAATTTGCTTGAGATGGTATTGCCCCCCTACCCATGAAATAGTCCATGTATTTGTCCCGGACTTCACGGGCACTCTGGGGGGGCAGTCCTGTGTGGCCAGCTTCAAGGCCCGCCAAAGTTTCTGATGGAGCCAAAAGTTGTGCCTCAGGCCCAACCAGGGCCATATAATTTGGAGATTGTCTCCGCAAAAAATTATGGAGAATGCAGCATGCAAAAATAATAGTATTCCACTTATATTCTGCCATGTGGAGAGAGGTGAGGAAAAGGCGGAACCGGCTGGCCATGATGCCGAAAGCGTTCTCAACCACTCTACGTGCTCGACCCAGCCGGAAGTTAAAGACACTCCTCTCTGGGGTGAGGGTGCGCTGAGGGAATGGCCTCATAAGATGGGGTCCCAGGGCAAACGCTTCATCAGCCAGGAAAACAAATGGCAGGCCTTCTACATTCTGGTCATCCGGTGGCAATGACAGATCATCATCCTGAAGGCGAAGCGCAAACTCCGTCTGCCTGAAGGCTCCCCCATCCGATACCCGTCCATTCATCCCGACATCCACAAAAAGGAATTCATACTGTGCTGACACCACCGCCATCAGCACAATACTGTTGAACCCCTTATAATTAAAGAACTGGGATCCTGAACGGGGTGGAGGCACGATGCGGACGTGCTTCCCGTCGATGGCTCCCCCGCAGTTGGGGAAGTTCCATCGGGTCTGGAAGTCCAAAGCCACAGACTGCCACTCCTGTGGTGTGGACGGAAGCTGGGGAAGAAAAAATGAAAAAATTAGCCACATAACCTTGCAAGCAGATTATACAAAGACATTATAAGCATTCTAACATTTCTGGGAACTAGCATATTATATCTAAATATATTTAGACAATTAACACATTAAACACCCCCTCTGATGGGCCAGTGCCCAAGTTTGGGGGAGGGCTAGATGAGTTTGGGAGTACTAAAAAAATTAAAAATTATGATTATTGGTGAACATAGACTTTACAACACATTTTGGAGGGGAGGGCTAGATGAGTTTGGGAGTACTAAAAAAATTAAAAATTATGATTATTGCTGAACATAGACTTTACAACACATTTTGGAGGGGACATTACAATGGATATAACACAATACATTGGGAAGTGACTAGACTAGGTAGGTTGGGGCCCAGGATAGCATGCTGGGGAGGTAAGTGATGGGAAATATGCATGTAGGCCAAAAAAGGGGCATCAAAGTTTACAGCATGCATGGGGGCAAAGGGGACATTCACAGCATATTCCAGACATGGTAATTAGGGAAGGAGGAGATAACTACAAGACATTAGCATACATTATAGACATAAAATGTGATATTAAAGGAGAAAACTTACCCTCATATATTCCTCCTGCAGAACCTGGATGATGGCAGAGCAGGTGTCAGGAATGATGAGGCCCAGAGCCTGGGGGGAGATGCCCGTCGAGAACTTTAAGTCCTGAAGGCTTCTCCCAGTTGCCAGATAACGGAGGGTGGCAACTAGCCTCTGCTCAGCACTGATGGCTTCCCGCATAACGGTGTCCTGCCTGGTAATATAGGGGGACACCAAAGCCAACAGGTGCTGAAAGACGGGATCAGACATCCTCAGGAAATTCCTGTAATCAACAGGATTATTTTCCTGAAGCTCCCGCAGCAAAGGCATGTGAGAGAATTGGTTCCTACGGAGCAACCAATTCTTGGTCCAGGAACGCGTCCTCCTCCTGTTCATGAACTCCTCATCGTCTAGGTCATAAACAAACAGACCTATACACAGAAGATGCTTAGCACTAAGTCGGCGACGACTAGGTGCCTGCAACATGGCTACAAGGCTAGTTACGAACGACAAATCAGAATTGCACTAAACAGACCGCAGTGAAGAACAGCAAGACCTATGAAGAACGACCCTGACAATGAAAAACGCGGGGACAGGACCGCAATGTAAAACAATACGACCTGACCGCACGTCTCGATTGCCTAGATACGACCCCCACAAGTACAAACTGAACGGCAGAGATCAATCTGAAAGCACAAAGACTGAAAATCGTCACTCACCAAACTTTTACTAACACGCGTAAACACGGAATCAGCAAAAGGAGCCCCAAGGGTGGCGCCAACAAAATCAAACCTCCCCTTTATAGTCGCGTCATACATCGTGAGCGTCATCGCGCCGGAGAACGACCAGATTTTGGTATGTTACGTGTGTACGCAAAGCAAGCCTGCCGAGCTTCTCGACAAGTTCAACAAGGAACTCGACGAGGAACTCGACGGGCTTGGCACGTCGAGTTTCTCTGTCGTGTGTACGAGGCCTAAGTGTTACTGAGCTAAAATCAGGTCTTCTTCCCTGCCAGATAGAGTTGTGTAAATCTCAGAATTAAATGGACAGAATCACAAATATTTTAGCAGGTAAAACATCTCTCCTATCTGTATTTTAGCATTGAAGAAATGTAATTTGGTATCAGTGTGATGGGTGGAGGTAAAATGCATGATTTAAAAAAAAAAATCACTGAATAGTAGTATATGTAGTAAATTTGATTATCACTGAAGCCAACATATTTCATAGGGCTGTACAGTCAGGACTTTTATATAGAGCAACACCAAGAATCATAAAATAAAATAAATATGTAGTGACTTGTAGCATTACTGACTCTACTCCTTATACCCATTTCATACTGGGGCGGTTTGCAGGCGCTATTGCGCTAAAAATAGCACCTGCAAACCGACCTGAAACAGCGGTTGCTGTTTCTCCAGTGTGAAAGTCCTGCTAGCCGCATCTTTGGACCGGTGAAGAAGCGGTGTGTATACTGCTCCTCCACCGCTCCTGCCCATTGAAATCAATGGGACACCGCGGCAATACCGCCGGCAATGCGCCTCTGCAATGCGCACTGGAGTCCTCTTCCACTCCTCCGCTCCATAACGAGATGGTAGATGATAGAGACCTATGGTGTGCTAGAGTCACCAGTACGGTATTTGTACATCGATATCATATCTCCTCTCAAGCATCTTCTCTCCAGAGAGAATAAGTTCAATGGGTGAAGTCTTTCCCCAAAACTGAGATCCTTCAGTCCCTTTTATTAGCTTTGTTGCCCTTCTCTGTACTCTCTCCAGTGCCAGCACATCCTTCTTAAGGGCTGGTTCCTGGAACTGGATGGCATACTTAAAGCGGAGGTTCACCCTAAAAAACAACTATGTACCATGCCATCCAGCATACTAGCGTCAGCTACAGTATGCCTTTATTTTTATTTTTTTGCGCTGTACTTACAGTTTAATCCTTTAGTTTCGTTTCAGACTCCCGCGGGGAGTAGGCATTCCTATGAAGAGTCACGCGTTCCAAAAATAGCCGGAGTAGGACTCGGCTCTTCACGGCGCCTGCGCACAGACTAGAAACTGACTGCACAGGCGCCGTATAGATCCAAGTCCTATTTTGGCTATTTTCGGAACGCGTGATGCGCCATAGCCGGCCGTCAATCATGTTCCCCTCTTCATAGGAACGCCGAGTCTGAAACTAAACTAAAGGATTAAACTGTAAGTACAGCGCAAAAAAATAAAATAAAGGCATAGTGTAGCTGACGCTAGTATGCTGGAATGGATGGTAGACCAAGAAAACATTTTTTTTAGGGTGAACCCCCGCTTTAAGATGCGGCCAGACCAGAGTCTTGTAGAGTAGGGGAATTATCGTTTTATCTCTAGAGCGAATCCCCTTTTTAACCATTTAAGGACCGCCTCCTGCAGATATACGTCGCCAGAATGGCACGGCTGGGCACAAGCACGTACCTGTACGTCCTCTTTAAGTGCCCAGCCGTGGGTCACGGGCACGTGTCCGCGACCTGGTCCGAAGCTCCGCGGCCGCGGGACCCCCGGACCCGATCGCCGTCGGAGTACCGCGATCGGTCCCCGGAGCTGAAGAACGGGGGAGCTGTGTGTAAACACAGCTTCCCCATTCTTCACAGTGGCAGCTTCATTGATCGTGTGTTCCCTGATATAGGGAAACGCGATCAATGACGTCACACGTCCAGCCCCGCCCCCCTACAGTTAGAAAAACATATGAGGTCACACATAACCACTAGGGGGTGCTGTAGGGGTTAACTCCCAAAGTGCAATTGTCATTTTCACAGTAAACAATGCATTTTTATAGAATTTTTTGCTGTAAAAATGGCAATGGTCCCAAAAATGTGTCAAAATTGTCCGATGTGTCCTCCATAGTGTAGCAGTCACAAAAAAAATCGCTGATCGCCGCCATTAGTAGTAAAAAAATAAACCATAATAAAAATGCAATAAAACTATCTCCTATTTTGTAAACGCTATAAATTTGGCGCAAACCAATCGATAAACACTTATTGCGATTTTCTTTACCAAAAATATGTAGAAGAATACGTATCGACCTAAACTGAGGAAAAAAAAATGTTTTTATATCTTTTTGGGGGATATTTATTATAGCAAAAAGTAAAAAATATAGAATTTTTTTCAAAATTGTCGCTCTATTTTTGTTTTTAGCGCAAAAAAATAAAAACCGCAGAGGTGATCAAATCCCACCAAAAGAAAGCTCTATTTGTGGGGAAAAAAAGGACGCCAATTTTGTTTGGGAGCCACGTCGCACGACCGCGCAATTGTCCGTTAAAGCGACGCAGTGCCGAATCGCAAAAACTGGCCAGGTCCTTTACCTGCATAAAGGTCCGGGTCTTAAGTGGATAATGCATGCCAATATTCTGTTGGCCTTGCTTGTAGCAACCCAGAATTGCATGCTATTGCTGAGTCTGTCATCTACTAGGACCTCCAGGTCCTTTTCTATCCTAGATTCCCCCAGAGGTTCTCCCCCTAGCGAGTAACTTGTGTCTATTTTTTGCACCCAAATGCATTACTTTACATTTTTCAACATTAAACCTCATCTGCCATGTAGTTACCCACCTAATTTTTTGATGTGATGATTTTCTAATGTGAATGTACTATATACAGTATGTAATAGGCTGCGTAAATTGTCTGTGCTATATAAATAACTGCAATAATAATTATTACACTTATAGAATTTGACTGGTAATATGGCTGCATGTCCCCTATTGACCACAAGAGGGCAGCAGTAGCAGCTATGTGTAGGAGAAACAGTCAGCACTGCATTTGAATGTACACTAGAAGTATACACACTTCCATTTAAAAACATGATACTGTATACCATTGCTTTCACCAACCAGTATGGCTACACACATGGCAAATTTGAGATCTAAAAGAATTATGTGGATGATTTGACACCTTTTATAAACAAGTGAGCAATTGCAGCTCCCAGAAATCTATGCTGACATTTTCCTTATGAAAATAAGGATCCTTATCATTTCAGAAAGTTAAGTATTTATTCGCAATATATGTTCTGAAAATTGCAGGAGTTATTCCTAAATCAGGATTTAAATGGAGTTCTTTCTTCAAAACCCAGTATTGTCCTACAGCAGGGCCTCTATGTAGGAGTCCACATTTATTTTTAGATCAAAGAAACCAGAACAATGGTTGTGATTTGAAGATGCAACGTTCCCACAAATGTCCTAATAAAATGATGCAAGTGTGGGAGGAGATGCAAAGTTTAATATATAGAAATGTTTTTGTAAGACGTAATTGAGTGACAACGGGCCAGAGCCTGTTTGGATTTACCAACAAATTCCATCACCTTCTAGGACATGGGCACTTATAAATCACCCACTGTACTCAGAGGGCAACCTGGGGTCCTCCAACTGTTACAGAACTACAAGTCCCATCATGCCTCTGGGAGTAATTGTAACTGGCAGCCTTGCAATGCCTCATGGGAAATGTAGTTCCACAACAGCTGGAGGGCCCCAGGTTGCCTCCCCCCGCTTTAAATCATCCCTGGTGTATAATCTACTGACCTCATTCTGATCATCCAACCAATTAACAGGATTACAGAATTCAGATACAATTCTCATTGACTTTTCAATGCCAATCTTTGCTGATATTGGGGCAGATCCACAAAGAAATTACGCCGGCGTATCTATTGATACGCCGGCATAATTTCAAAATTCCCGCGTCGTATCTTTGTCTTGAATCCTCAAAACAAGATACGACGGCATCTCGTCTAGATCCGACAGGCGTACGTCTTAGTACGCCGTCGGATCTAAGCTGCAATTTTTCGACGGCCGCTAGGTGGCGTTCCCGTCGAAATCCGCGTAGAGTATGCAAATTAGCTATTTACGGCGATCCACGAACGTACGTCGGCCCGGCGCATTTTTTTCCGTCGTTTGCGTTCGGCTTTTTCCGGCGTATAGTTAAAGCTGCTATACTGAGGCGTACTCAATGTTAAGTATGGCCGTCCTTCCCGCGTACAATTTTGAATTTTTTACGTTGTTTGCGTAAGTCGTTCGCGAATAGGAATTTGCGTAGAATGACGTCACCGTCGTAAGCATTGGCGGGTTCCGGTTTAATTTCTAGCATGCGCACTGGGATACCCCCAGGGACGGCGCATGCGCAGTTCCAAAAAAACTTTGTTTACGCCGGGTCACGACTTATTAGCATAAAACACGCCCCCATTAGATACATTTGAATTCCGCGCCCTTACGCCGCGAGAGATACACTACGCCGCCGTAACTTATGGCGCGGATTCGTTGTGGATTCAAATTAAAAAAGATAAGTTACGACAGCGTAGCGTATCTTGGATACGCTGCGCCCGGCGCAGATGTATGTGGATCTGCCCCATGGTTTTCATAGTTTACATTCCCTGTGACCCTCTAACACAAATTGTGCCTATGTTGTGGCCAGCTATAGAGCATAAAGATAAGAGTTCCCCACATAAATTGGGACTTTTAAGGCAATTTACCCCAAAACTGTGTATAAAACATGTTTCTTCATTGTATAAAATTCAATTTTTCAGAAAATAATTTTCTTTCTTCATGGGTGCATAGACAAGTGAGGTATAATCCACATTCTAAAAGTAAGACCATATTGATGAGAAAACATTCAAATCATGCTTAGATACTCAACTCATCACACTGGGGTCACCACTGTCAGCTGCATGGAATGGTCAATGGGGAACTCGAAGTCAGCAATCCGAAAGAAAGGGGGAGACATTCATGGGGAATACAAGAAGTCTAAAAGGATATAGCGCAGGAAATTAAAGTGTTACTAAACCCAGGACCCTGCATTCACTATATTTGGTCTCCCACAGTACACAGAACATGGAAATCATTTTTGTAAATATAAACTGCTAAATACCTTTTCCCATCAGCAGTATATATAGCAGTTTTGGGACTTCTATCAGTGCCTGGTTAAAGCTTGTAGGAGTTTTCACACTGCACTGGTTGTCTTATTAGGAACCAGGACCCCTGGCCCTCTGTCTGGACAGTGCTAATTGGCTCTGTGCTGATAGCATGCACCCTACCAAGAAAAAAAAAAACTCCTTAGCAATACACACCAAACTGAGCATGTGCAGACTGACTCCGGTAACTCTGTTTTGTCTGGACCTGTTTTGGAGTCAGTGGAAGAAGGGGAGGATCTGTGCATACAGAATCAAACAGCCTTTCTACACAATGCATGAGGAACAGAAGTCGTATAAGTAACATGTTTGTGTCCAGCATACGCCAGCCCAAAGTCCAAACCCAAATTCAAAAATACTTCAAAAATGTCCATAATAGAGTAACATTGAAGAGAAGTTATAGTAAAAGAGAAATCAAGTCTACTGCTATCCTGAATTTCACATCAAGGTTGTAAACGGCTTTTAAAAGACTTTTACTTTATATTGTCATCCAAAGATTGCAAGTTATACCCCTTACTGTAGCTACAAATCTCTTGTTTAGCATATCAGTGTGTGTGTCAAAATCTTCCTTTCTTGAGCAGTTACTTTTATACTGAGGAATTATCTTTTCGATATGGCTCACAACCATGCTGGGTGATAAACCTGCACTCTGCATGTAGTGCACTCCTCAACCCTGAACCCTGTATGTAGCTTAAGCCTGAATCTATATTCTGTATGTAGCACACTTCTGACCACTTCACTCTGTATATAGCAAACACCTAAACCCTACGCTCTGTACATAGCGTACTCCTGAAATCTGTACTCTGTATGTAGTACACTCCTAAACCCTGCACTATGTACATAGCATACCCCTGAACTCTGCACTCTGTACGTTCAGCACTTCTGAACTTTGCACTCTGTATGTAGCTCACTGCTGAACTTTAGATACATAGCCTTACAGATCCAGCTGGCCCTTTGAGGGGAACCATAGTGATGATGTTGCCCATGATGAAATGGCGTTTGACACCCCTGATCTATAGTTTTCAGAAAATACATCCACAGGGTTGCATGATGTATAGTATTACGTCACTTTTGGGGTAACAGCTGTCATTCCTCGGCTAGTGTAGCCAAGGATGCAGCCATTTAAACATGATCCGTGCTTGAACAGCTGCATTGGAGGGCAGGAGAGACATTTGGGGTCCAATAGACCCCAATGTCTCCATAAAGAGGACCTATCACCTATCCATGCTATCACATAGGGGGCTTGTTTGCCTCCTTGTGATAGCAATATACGATATATAAAAAGTGTAAAAGAAAAAAAAATGATATACCATAAATAAAAAGAAAAAATGGTAAAGCACCCCCTGCATACACCCCATATAAAAAGTTCAGCTTAAAGGAGTTGTAAAGGAATTTTTTTTTTTTATAATAAGCATCCTTTACCTGCAGACATTCCTCTTTTCACTTCATCGTTTTTGCTCAGAAGTAGCTCTATTTCTTCTCTGTTCTGTTCACTTCCTGCTTGTCTGATTGTTACTCACCACCGTGATGGGAGGCTTTACTGCGGTGGTCAGTAACATGCTCACCCCCTCCTGGGAACTACATCTGTGTGGCAGGATGCTCTCTACGTGTTAGAGACTTCAAGGAGGTGTGAATTACTGGGCGTGCCGCAATTCATACTGGGAAATGTAGTTCTTACATGAACGAGCGATGCAAACCAGGAAGTGAATGAGAGAACAGAAACTAGAACGCCGGAGGTGATATAGATGAAGGAATTTAATAGGTATTTTCTTGTTTTTTAACAGAATCATTACACTATTCTGTCTGTCTACCTTGCAGACATTAATTTTAGCCCAAATTTTTTTTACCTTTACAACTCCTTTAAGGTGGGCATATGTATGTAATCATAACTTGAGCCACACGTGAGGTATATGTTGGAGGGAAAGTAATAATTCTTTTGACTCTAAAATGATGACCTGTAAAAGCTTTTAAAGTCTCACTTATGGAGGATTTTGGGTACTATTTTTTTTTTGTGATTCCCCTGGCATACACAGTCTTAAGACTTGACATTTTTGGTATCTATTTACTCGATGTAACCCAATCTTTTATATTTTACCAAAAACTGTACATAATATTTTGCTGTATTACAATAAATTTTACGGTATTTTTCCTAAAACTATGCATTTGATAAATAACGGCGCAAATGTTATGCAGCATAAAAAATTGCAACTACCACCATTTTATTTTCCAGTGTCTTTGCTTTCAGAAAATATATACTTTTTGCAGAGTTTACAATCATTGGGCCAGATTCACAGTACAAGTACGCCGGCGTATCTACTGATACACCGGCGTACTTTCAAATTTGGCGCGTCGTATCTTTAGTTTGAATCCTCAAACCAAGATACAACGGCTTTTGGCTTCGATCCGACAGGCGTACGGCTTCGTACGCCTTCGGATCGTAGGTGCAATACTTCGGGGCCCGCTGGGTGGAGTTTGCGTCGTTTTCCCACGTCAGGTATGCTAATTAGCATTTTCCATCGATCCACGAAGGTACGCGCGGCCGTCGCATTCTCTTACGTCGTCGCTAGTCGGCTTTTCCCGGCGTATAGTTAGAGCTGCTATTTTGTGGCCTATATTTAGACTTGCCATGTTAAAGTATGGCCGTCGTTCCCGCGTCGAATTTTAATTATTATTTTTTTTGCGTAAGTCGTTCGTGAATAGGAAGGGACGTAACTCACGTCGACATTCAAAAAATGACGTCGGTGCGATGTCATTTTGTGCAAAGCACGGCGGGAAATTTCAAAACGGAGCATGCGCTCGGGAACGCGCCTAATTTAAATGATCCACGCCCCCTACCCGGATCATTTGAATTAGGCGGGCTTGCGCCGGAGGGATTTACGCTACGCCGCCGCAACTTTACAGGCAAGTGCTTTGTGAATCAAGCACTTGCCCATAAAACTTGCGGCGGTGTAACGTAAATGCGATACGTTACGCCGCCGTAAATGTACCTGAATCTGGCCCATTGTTCGCAAAAAAAATTGTAATTGGCCAGGCAGACAAGTAGTTAAACCAAGCTTGACCAATGTAGGTATACAAAAAAATATATTTCCTGGAGCCCAGCTTTACCATTCCACTCTTTTTTTTATATTTTTTTAGATCACACATAAGTTAAATTCTTGTAGACTTTGAGGAATATTTTGGGGTTGCTTTAATTATGTAAAAACACCATTGGCAAAAATGATGGTTAGATATATTTTTCTGGTTTGTTTTTCCTTAAATGGAATGTATACATTATTAAATATGTACAAGTATATTTGAGGAATAGAAACCAGTTCACTTTGGGAAATATTAAGTACTGGGGAAAAAATTATACAGCTTAGCAAGTATATATATATAATAGGAAAAAAAGACCGCTTTTATTATGCAGGCTCATGGCCAAACATGCGCAGATAAGACAAAAGGTCAGCGCCGGCATTCAAATTGTTATGTATTTTAATCTGCTACCGTAGCAGTTACCCGCTCTCTAAAAAATGGTATAATATATTAGTAAAGACTACTAAAGGGAAATGTTATGTGGTGCTAAAGCAACATAACTTCAAAATGAAAATTGTGTTCTGGCTCTATAAGGGAAAAGATGCTGAGATAGTGGATATACCACGGTCTCCTACAAGTCATATGTGGTTAGTGGGTGACCTCTAGTGACCGAAAAGTATACACATTTCCTTTTATATACAGTACATAAAGTTACACATAGAAATTTAATTGAACAAATTTTCAAGAAATTGTGACTCACAAAAATTTGGTTGTTGGATATACAGCATTTTGTTTGTCTTGAGGTTGAAAAAGAGCAGTGGCCGTCAGTGCTGTATGAACTGTATCCAGCCTCAGCTACATCCAGTATACCGAGCCAGTGGCGGCTGGTGCTCAAAATTTCTGGGGGGGCGCAAACATAAAAAAGAAAAAAATTGCAGCCTCACTATGCCCATCAAATGCAGCCACTGTGGCATCAATTGTCACCACTGTGCCATGCCATCAAACGCAGCCACTGTGCCATCAATTATCACCACTGTGCCATGCCATCAAACGCAGTCACTGTGCCATGCCATCAAACGCAGCCACTGTGCCATCAATTATCACCACTGTGCCATGCCATCAAATGGTCACTATGCCATCAATTCGCACCACTGTGCCATGCCATCAATCGCAGTCACTGTGCCATGCCATCAAACGCAGCCGCTGTGCCATGCCATCAAACGCAGCCGCTGTCCCATGCCATCAAACGCAGCCACTGTGCCATCAATTGTCACCACTGTGCCATGCCATCAAACGCAGCCACTGTGCCATCAATTATCACCACTGTGCCATGCCATCAAATGCAGTCACTGTGCCATGCCATCAAACGCAGCCACTGTGCCATCAATTATCACCACTGTGCCATGCCATCAAATGCAGTCACTATGCCATCAATTCGCACCACTGTGCCATGCCATCAAACGCAGTCGCTGTGCCATGCCATCAAACGCAGCCACTGTGCCATCAATTGTCACCACTGTGCCATGCCATCAAACGCAGCCGCTGTGCCATGCCATCAAACGCAGTCACTGTGCCATGCCATCAAATGTAACCCTAAAACCTACTATAATACATGATGTAATACATTATTTTTAAGTGCTCAGAAGAACAAAGGAGAACAATTCAAGCGAATATGACGAAAATAATTGCAGGAATTACATTTTTTCTTTCTTTGTTGTTGGACAGCAAGTTTTACTGGTACCATGAGAAAAGAGACATTTGCCAAAGTTTAACTGCATATAATGTTGATATATTGCAATTTATTTTACTCCCAGCGTGGACTAATAAAATACCTCCTTGGTATCATATTTAAACTTGAAAATATGTGTTTCCTATAACTTTCTAATACTTCATTTGAGATACTGTACTGGAGAGACGGCTCAGAGGTAAAATAAATTATGTACAGACAATTCCATAGCTTGCCTTATCTACGTTCACTACTAAGACATAGAAATGCTAGGGGGATTTAATCTAGTACTGTGTACTGACTGGCAGTAGACAACCTTGTCTGTCCATAAACTATTTGATTTTTTTAAAGCAGAATTTCTTAACCTTTTTGCATGGATGGCTTACCTGTTCCACCAGGCGCACTGAGCTCGAGAGTCCCGACGTCACTTCCTGTTCTTCTTGTGACGTCGGGACTAGCAGCACAGAGACGGGCGGGTGCACACAGAAAGTGTGTCCCCGCCCAGCCATAATAATAATACAGTCCATCGCGCCGGAAGCAAGTGGCGCGATGGAGAACGCCACAATCCCGTGATTGCACAGACGTGGCGCTATCCCCACTGCACCGTGCCCGGCGCTCGGACACAGTGCAGCTAAGGACCTTTTTTGGAGAAAAAATATTCCTTAAGGGGACATGTTTAAATAATTTTTTTTTTTTTTTTACTGACTGGGGAGGGGGGGCGGCGCCCGGGCGCCCTCTATGGACGGGCCGCCACTGTACAGAGCTGTGTTCCAACAACAGGACTTCTCATCCCGCTCCTGGAACTAAATCGAGTTGGGCAGAGAGCTGCTCAGCCATTTACAGAATGATTTGTATTCTATGAATGTACATAAATCTTCCTGTGACTGAGTTGAAGATTGTGACATAATCTTCCCAACTTTCCGCTCAGCCAATCAGAGGAAGCTTTGTATTCATTCAAGGAATACAAAGCTTCCTGTAAATGGCTGAGCATCACTCGAATTTTGTTTCAGGAATGGGACAGGAACTTCTCATCCTGCCATCAGAATACACACAACACTCCTCCCGAAGACTGAAAATGCTGCTGTCCAAATGTACTCCCTGTGCTCCCTCTTCCAGAGTGGGGGTACTCTAATAGAGGAGGTGTGTTACTGGCAAGATCACCAGATGAAAACAGGGTGGAAAAAGCCCCAAAAAACGAATGAAGCCACCATATTTAATGATTGGAAAGCTGCAATATATCACATTTTCGGTTTTGGGTTAAATGCTGCTTTAAATTGGTTGTAAAAGTTTATTTTTATATTTTTTAAAATAACAAACATGTCATGCTTACCTCCACTGCGCAGTTCATTTTGCACAGAGTGGCCCCAATCCTCTTCTTCTGGGGTCCCTCGGCGGCTGTCTCGGCTCCTCCCTGCAAGAGCTAACCCCTACTATATGATTCTTATTTGTTTTATGACTAGGTTATGAGGGACGCTCGGACGTTACTCCATCCCCACACAACTCTAATACTAAACAAAGGGGGTCCACATCCAGTTTATTACGTGGTTTGGTATGCTATCCATCTACCATATTTTACATCAGTTCAACATGTCTTAGCCTTATGCACAGATTTTGTGTACAGTTTTTTATGACGTGTCTTTTATCACTTTTTATTGTAAACAGAACTACAATTTGCACTACTCTTCCTCCGTGGCCCCTGATGAAGGTTGACAATCAGAAACGCGTCAGGCATACACACATCATCCACTAGGAGAGTGTTTTTTGTCTATTTGCCATTGTTTGTGGCATATGTACTGTTTTAGTGTTATTGTTTTTGTATTTGTACATCTGTTGCTTTTATATGCACCTTAGGTGCGTACTGTGTGCTTCTACTAAGTGCCAGTTTTTGTACTTATTTCCCATTAAAGATCGTTTTTTACCTTTATACTTTGTTTGACCTTTAAAATCCCACCCAGGGGAAGATACTCTCTTTTTGTTATATAACCCCTGTTCTGGGAATCTCTCTCCCAAAGGGGTTAGCTTGCGGGCACGCTCCCATGTATCACTCGGCCCCCCCCCCCTTTGTCATTGATTTGATTGACAGCAGCGGGAGCCAATGGCTGCGCTGCTATCAATCTCCAATGAACAGACGCCTCAAGCTTGGGGAAAGCATTGCGGGATTGCGCCAGCAGAGTTTCGTGGCTCAGGTAAGTAAAACGGGGGGTTTGGGGGGCTCGAGAGTGCAAGGTGTTTTTTCGCCTTAATGCAGGGAACCTCAAACTACGGCCCTCCAGCTGTTGTAGAACTACACATCCCATGAGGCATTGTAAAACTCTGATATTCACAGACATGACTAGGCATGATGGGAATTGTAGTTCCTGAACAAATGGAGGGCCGTAGTTTGAAGACCCATGCCTTAATGCATAGGATGCATTAAGGTGAAAAAATACGAAGCTTTACAACCCCTTTAAGGGCTAAATGCTTGTTACGTCCAAGGGGTAAAGGATGAAAGTGTAATACTTACCTCATACCTAGATCTAGCAGCTCCTAATCATAGATGGGTCATCCTCAATAGCCCTGCTCTGTAATCGATGATGTCTTATGCCTCGTACACACGTCCGGACTTTCCGAGAAAAAAAGTCAGACAGGCTTTTTTTCTCGGAAAGTCTGGCCATGTGTAGCCTCCATTGGACTTTTTTTCTCGGAAGTCCGACGGATCTTAGATAGAGAACTTGTTCTCTTTCTTTCCGGCAGACTCACGGCGGACTTTTGCACGGTCAGTGCAACTTGTGGCTGGAGAGACTTGGGGGCAGATCCACAGAGCGAGTACACCGGCGTATCTACTGATACGCCGGCGTACTTTCAAATTTCCTGCGTCGTATCGTTGTTTTAAATCCTCAAAACAAGATACGATGGCATCTGGGTTAGATCCGACAGGTGTACGTCTTTGTACGCCTTCGGATCTAAGATGCAATACTTCGGCGTCCGCTGGGTGGCGTTCACATCGTTTTCCGCGTCGGGTATGCAAATTAGCTATTTCCGACGATCCACGAACGAACGAGCGGCCAGCGCATTCCTTTACGTCGTCTCTAGTCGGCTTTTTCCGGCGTAAAGTTAAAGCTGGTATTTCGTTGCGTATAGTTAGACTTGCCATGTTAAGTATGGCCGTCGTTCCCGCGTTTAATTTGAATTTTTTTTTTTGCGCAAGTCGTCCGTGAATCGGGATGGACGTAATTCACGTCTATGTTAAAAAAAATTACGTCCTTGCGACGTCATTTAGCGCAAAGCACGGCGGGAAATTTAGGGACGGCGCATGCGCAGTTCATTCGGCGCGGGGACGCGCTTCATTTAAATGAAACACGCCCCCTAATCGCCGATTTGAATTCCGCGCCGTTACGCCGCTTGAGATACACTACGCCGCCGTAACTTACGACGCAAAATCTTTCTGGATTTGAAATAAAGCCAGGTAAGGTACAGCGGCGTAGCGTATCTCATATACGATGCGCCGGGGCAGATCTTTGTGGATCTGCCCCTTGGAGGATAGGCACTGGAGGATCATTCACATACCTCCCAACCTTCTGAGATGGGAATGAGGGACACCTATCAGCAAAAGTATGCAGGCATAGGACACACCCCCTTGCCACACCCCCTTAAAGGAGAATTGTACAAAAAAATAAGATTGGTTAAACACACAAGTGCTTTTTTGTATCGCTACTATTCCTTTATGTTGCTTTGGGAAATTACAAATACAGACATTTAGAAATCAGATGAAAGGTTTAGTGCAGGAAAACACTTTTTGATAGATAAAAAGTGCATTTTATATACATCTATATTGATCAGACCAAAATGAGGGACAAATGAGGAGGAAAGAGGCACAGAGGGACATTGCTCCAAATCAGGGACAGTCCCTCAAAATCAGGGACAGTTGGGAGGTATGCTTTCATATAGATGGAGGGGAACTGCCAGAGTGAGGAATAATGTAAGTAGGACAACTTATTCCTATTCCTTTACTCCCAGACTTAACCAGCATTTAAAGCACGGAATGTGTCCACACGCGCTTTTTTACCACTAATATTCCTTTATATTGGCTTTTGAAATGTACAAATGCAGCAAATTGGATGAAAGATTTAGCGCTGGGAAGCACCTTTTTAAAGATAAAATAATGCATTTTATATAAAACTATATAGCTCAGACCCAGGGTCCATTAACGGAGCACTGGCTCCGCCCCCCCCCCCATCCATGCGTCCAGCCCCCCATGCAGGACGCCAGAAGCAAAGATTCCAATGGGCGGGTGTTGTTGTTTTTTTTAACCATGTGACTAGAGCCAGAGGCTCTAATAGGCTTTAAAATAGGGTGGGCTCGGGGCGCAGAGCACTGCGAACTGAGTCTATCCAGGTGTGTTACTATAGCGAATTAATATTCGCTATTGTCACACCGATCTACCTCCCAGCCAATCAGGAAGCGGGTCCCGAGACCCGTCACCGAAAGGCTGAAAGGACAGGCGATCGGATTGGATGGCTAGGGGGAGTAATGGGGTAAGTGCGGGGCTGGATGACCGAGGATGGGTAGTGCGGGTGACCCGAGACCGACTGTCTGACAGCAGGGAGCGGGGGTGGGGGCGTGCCGCTGACCGACTAATCCGGTCGCCACTGATCAGACCAAAATGAGGGACACATGAGGAGTAAAGAGGGACAGAGGGACTTAGTTCCATATCAGGGACAGTCGTTTGAAATCCTATGGATCCATCATCTTTATTAAGCAGGCAGATGGGGGGGGGGGGTTAGAAACTACACTAAGCTCTATAGCGCCCTCCCATGACTACAGTCAGAGCCAGCAATGTCTCTCTCATGTCATCTACATAAACCAAGCTAACCATTCCAGTTTATGGCATTTTTTGCCTACACAGCTATCCAGTGGCAATCAGACGATGACGCTTTGTCCCTGTGGGGACATGATCCACCTGTGCTCTTTACATTCTCTATAAGGGCGCGCGCTGGGAGATAGGACACGGATCTACATCACACAGCACAGCGCTTCCAATCTTCCTACACAACACGTGCGGCCGCTCTCCAGCAGGGGGCGCTGATTACGGATGGCATTTGCGGAAATTCAAAGATGGCTGCCGCTGCTTCAGACTCCTCTCGATGTCGTCAGCTGACTGACATTCTGACTCTTTCGCACAGGCAGAATATTTCCGGGTGCAGACTATGGATGCTGTCCTCACCTTGCCCTAAGAGGACACACACAGAACACACGAATTGCTGGAATGGTGTGTGGGCAGGCAGTAGAGAGCTTCCAGCAGCGCGGTATAGCCGTAAAGCAGCAGCCTTGTGGCATAGGTCAGTACATGGCAGCCCTGGAAGTGATGTGTACAAAGCAGTAGAGCTGCTGCTGGCTGTGCTCAGCCATTGACAAGCCAGTCTATCCCCCTGCACTGAGTGTGTTGTCATGATGTGAAGCTGAAGCGCAGGTTGCTACAAGGACCATGCTGAAATCTCTGGAGGGCAGGGCTGTGAAGAAAGCCCCCAGGAGGCGGCCGTACAGCTGTGATGTTTGCCCCAAGCAGTTTGAGACCCCTTCTAAACTGGCCAGGCATTACCTGACCCACACCGGCCAGAAGCCCTTCCAATGCCAAGACTGCAGCAAGACGTTCCGCCAGATGGTGCACCTGGAGAGGCACATGACGACCCACGCTCAGCCCTTCCAGTGTAATATCTGTCACCGACACTTTAAAAACGCAGACACTTTTTCCAAGCACCAGCGACTGCATCTTGAGGGCGCCCGGCTGAAAGCGAGGTTGCCCAAAAAGCCTGCGAGTACCCATCAGAGGAGATGTCTGGCTCTGCCGCCATATTGTTTTGGGTGCCAGAAGGCATTCGAAAGTGAGGAGAAGAGACTCCTCCACCAGTGCGACTTTGTGAATGGCACCGCTAACCGAAAAGCAGAAAGTCAGCAATGTGACTTGTGTGATAAAGTGTTTCCTACCCGCTCCAAGCTGGCCAGACACTTCATGATTCATACAGGCCAGAGGCCCTTTGCTTGTATTCTTTGTGGGAAGGCCTTCAGGCAGAAGGCTCACCTCAAAATCCACGAGCTGACCCACACTCAGGAGAGGCCCTTTCAATGCAGTCAGTGTTTCAAATCGTTCAAGAGACCTGAACAGCTTTTCAAGCATGAAAGCGGCCATGTGGCCGTGCCCTCTGTTCAAATCAATGGGGGCATTTCTGCTACGGAGCTTTTACAAGTAAAGGAGGAGCCTGAAGAAATCATCTCCGTCTTCGTTATTCCTTTCCAGTGTTCCACGTGTGACCAGTGCTTTGATAGTCAGGAGATCCTGGATGGTCATATGTGCGCCGGAATTAACACTCATGTCACTGGTTGTGATGGCATACCTGTAAAAAATCCGAAAAGACGCAGTATTTATTTGGACCCTCCTGGGGCAATTTTTCCCACTGATTCTGAACCATCGGAGAGAGCACTAAAAACAGAACATCTGGAGGGAACCGAGTTGGGTGACCTCAGTGCACTAGACTACCGGCAGTTGGCTGTCCCCAAAAATATATTGCAGCTGCGTCCCCAACAAAAGGTCAAACCCCCCAGAAAACACTTTGGGCAGTCTCATCTGCTTCTTGGAAGGCACTTTAGAAACCCACGTTTTAATATAAACAACAATAGAATGATAGTGAATAGAGATGCAGGAACATTGCATAGTACTTTTCACGCTGCCGAGGAAAGAGACCCATTTCACCATTTTCTGCAGCAGGCACAAAATCTTTTACTGACAAGACGCAAAGTGAGGAGGTGTGACCGCTGTGAGAAAACCTTCCCTTCCATGTCAAAGCTGCGTAGGCACTACCTCATCCACACTGGACAAAAACCCTTTACCTGCGCCGAGTGCGGAAGGAATTTCCGTCAGTCTGCCCACCTAAAGCGACACCAGGTGACTCACGCCGAGAGAGATCCCCTGTACAAGCCACAAATTGCTTTGGGTGATTATCAGTCGTTATCATTTGATCCGTGGCAAGAAAACCCAAGTTACCAGTTCAACCAGCACTCTTGTAGGCCCATAGAAGACAGCCAAGACTTTAGCGTAATGGCTTTTGTTCCTGAAATAAAAGTAGAAATAGAAGCAGCTGATTTGCCCGAGGTGTTAAAAAAGCCAGTGGTTACTAAGAGGGCAAGGATAACTTTACCAAGAGTTCATAATGCCAAATCGAGCCAAGAAAGAGCGCTGCAAAAATTGAGGACCCAAGCAGTTCAGAAGAGGTACAGATGCAATCTGTGCTCCAAGAACTTTCATACACCTTCCAAACTTGAGCGCCACCACCTTACACATTCCGGGCAAAGGCCCTATGTGTGCCAGGAGTGTGGCAAATCCTTTCGGCAGGATCCTCACCTAAAACGACACATGGTTACTCATGGTAATATGACGGCATAGGTGGTTGACTCTGGGGAAAGGTTCTGGGCTTCTGTAAATGTTATTTTTCCCCGCTCATCACAAAGGGGTTGATTTACTAAAACTAAAGGGGGCAAAATCTGGTGCAGCTGGGCAAGGCAGCCAATCCACTTCTAACTGCAGCTTGTTCAATTAAAGGGGGTGTAAAGGTACAATTTTTCCTAAATAGCTTCCTTTACCTTAGTGCAGTCCTTCTTCACTTACCTCATCCTTCCATTTTGCTTTTAAAGCGGAATTCCAACCACAATTAGCATTTTTTAAATGTATGTCCTTTCATCCTGCGTTTTTATAATATAAATCTGGTCACTTACTATTTTACAATCCGCTGCCGATCCGCATAGATATTAAAAAAATATAGTTTATAAAACTATATCTACACCGTTGTCATTTTGCTTGTGGGCATTGTGAAGCCTACAAGCACTTACTTCCTGGAAGTCTTGGATGGGGAGTGATAATTGGACAGCGCACTGCATCCTGGGAAATGATGACACACATTTCCCAGGAGCATTAGAGGGAGAGGATGTCAGAATCCTAGGTGATTCCAAAGGCAGATTTCGTGGGACCGCATAGCAACAGGCATTTCCAGATGAGTAAAAAAATACATTTTCTTTTTTTTTTTCTTTTTTTAGGTGTAAGCTACAGTTTAAAGCAAAATAGTTTTTTTGATGGAACCTCCACTTTAAATGTCCTTATTTCTTCTGAGAATTCCTCACTTCCTGTTCTTCTGTCTGTAACTCCACACAGTAATGCAAGGCTTTCTCCCTGGTGTGGAGCGTCGTGCTCGCCCCCTCCCTTGGACTACAGGAGAGTCAGGACGCTCTCTACATTGCAGATAAAGGATCTGTGTGTTGGTGAGCGTCCTGACTCTCCTGTAGTCCAATGGAGGGGGTGGCGAGCACGACGCTCCACACCAGGGAGAAAGCCTTGCATTACTGTGTGGAGTTACAGACAGAAGAACAGGAAGTGAGGATTTCTCAGAAGAAATAAGGACATTTAAAAGCAAAATGGAAGGATGAGGTAAGTGAAGGAGGACTGCACTAAGGTAAAGGAAGCTATTTAGGAAAAAATTGTACCTTTACAACCCCTTTAAAGCAGGGGTTCACCCTAAAAAATGTTTTTATTTTTTTCCCATGCCATCCAGCATACTAGCGCGAGCTACAGTATGCCTTTTTTTTTTTTTTTTTTTGCGCCGTACTCACAGTTTAATCCCTTAGTTAAGTTTCAGAGAGTTCCTAGGCAGAGGGGAACATGATTGACGGCCGGCTATGGCGCGTCGCGCTTCCCGAAAATAGCCAAAATAGGACTTGGCTCTTCAGGGCGCCTGCGCAGTCAGCTCCTAGTCTGTGCGCAGGCGCTGTATAGCGCCGTGAAGAGCCGAGTCCTACTCCGGCTATTTTCGGGAAGCGTGACGCGCCATAGCCGGCCATCAATCATGTTCCCTCTGCATAGGAACGCCCATTCCCCGCGGGGAGTCTGAAACTTAACTACGGGATTAAACTGTGAGTACAGCCCCAAAAACAAAAAAAAAAAGGCATACTGTAGCTCGCGCCAGTATGCTGAATTTCATGGTAGAAACTTGTTTTTTAGGGTGAACCACCGCTTTTAAGCTTTGACAAAAAAAAAAAAAAATCTGGAAGCTGATTGGTTTCTGTGCAGAGCTGCACCAGATTTTGCACTCTTTGGTTTTAGTAAATCAACCCAAAAGTTACCAAGTTTGCAGATTCTATCATTGTTTGTTTATTTAGAAATAATCTGTGAAATGAAGTTCACTTTTTAACAGTTACAAAAAAAACCCAGAATATTTGCTTTACAGACGTTACAGCAGGAATAGCTTCTATTTCCCCCTCTATGGATTATCTCACATCTGTTTAATTGTTTTACCGATCTCTGTATAATTCTGTGGATGTACGTCTTTTCAGATAACATTTTTTCAGTAAACTGTTAATAAGTGTGGGAAATATTGTGCTGCAAAACTTTAATATATTAAATATTTTTTCTCTATCTACATACTGTAGGGTGATATGTTTTGTAGGCAAAAGCAGGATACCTCGCAAACCGCATCAGACAGGAGATGGCCGCCTTGTCTTGATTACATGCTGGCTTGGATGTTTTGTGATAGATTACACAAAAAATATATGCTGAATTCAGGGATTCGGGCAATAACACACAGTAACCCACTTATAAATGTTTCACGAACCCCGGCCACTGTGTGGATGATATGAAAGTAAAAGCACCTTATGGAAGAATAGCCATTATACTTGCCTGCCCAGTGGGTGGCGAGGTAAATGTTTGCTTTTTTGCTTAGCTCTGGACGCTGGCGTTGCATGGTGGTGACAGGTTTGCTTTAACCACTTACCCCCCAGACCATATTGCTGCCCAAAGACCAGAGTACTTTTTGCGATTCGGGACTGCGTCGCTTTAACAGACGATTGCGCGGTCGTGCGACGTGGCTCCCAAACAAAATTGGCGTCCTTTTTTTCCCACAAATAGAGCTTACTTTGGTGGTATTTGATCACCTCTGCGGTTTTTAGTTTTTGCGCTATAAACAAAAATAGAGAGCCAATTTTGAAAAAAATGAATATTTTTTACATTTTGCTATAATAAATATCCCCCAATATCCGAGGAAGGGGTTAAGTATGCCTGGGTGTGTTCTTACTGTGGGGGGGGGGGGGGGGGTGGCCTCACTAGGGGAAACACTGATCCTCGGTTCATACATTGTATGAACCGAAGATCAGCATTTCCCCTGCTGACAGGACCGGGAGCTGTGTGTTTACACACACAGCTCCCGGTCCCCGCTCTGTAACGAGCGATCGCGTGTGCCCGGCGGCGATCGCGCCCGCCGGGCACACGCACGGGAGTCGGGGGCGAGCGGGGGGCGCCTCTCCCAGCCCTTAGTGGCGGCTGGGAGAGAGGACGTCATATTACGTGCTCTCGCCCAGCAGAGCCACCTTGTGGACGTATAACGACGGTGCGCGGTCGGCAAGTGGTTAAAAAAACAAAATTTGACTTGTGGAGAAAGGTGTTAATTCCACTTAAAGGAGTTCTCTGACCTAAAACTTTTAACCCCCCGCTGTGCCCGGGCTGTAAAAGTATACAAAATAAACTGTCACTTACCTGCCTACGATCCCCCGTTGTTCCGATATCGCCGTCCCGTTCTCCGGTCCCGGGCCCCTTCCGCTTCCTGTGTGTCGGTGACTCATAGTGCGCTCAGCCTATCAGCGGCCGCAGCAATGTCCCGTCGCGGCCGCTGATAGGCTGAGCGCACTATGAGTCACCGACACACAGGAAGCGGAAGAGACCGGGACCGGAGAACGGGACGGCGATATCGGAACAACGGGGGATCGTAGGCAGGTAAGTGACAGTTTATTTTGTATAGTTTTACAGCCCGGGCACAGCGGGGGTTAAAAGTTTTAGGTCAGAGAACTCCTTTAAAGGTTTAGTTCACTATACAGAAAAAATGTAACAATGAACTAACACCTTACACCCTCACCCTCATTGCCAGCCCCACCCCTCATCAAGGTCTTCGCTGTACTTGCCTCTGGGAATTCTGAGCTGTCGCTGGTCTAGCAGTCCAAGGATTTGAAAATCCCCAATTTTTCCCATCTTCCCTGATTAGCACTTTTGGGATGAACTAGAACAATTTTGATTGGTCAGCGATGTCATAGTGACTCAATCTAGTCTCTCCTGGAATCTCTGTAAGGAAAAGAGCGGCGATTTCAAGTTCCCAGACCCCAGCACTGGCTGCAGGAGCCCTGACAACTCAGGATCACCGGAGAGAAGTATAGCATGATGACCGGTATGGGGGGGTGTATGGTGTTGGTTCACATTTTCTCTTTAAACTCTTAAGGACCGCCTCACGCCGATATACTTTGGCAGAATGGCACGGCTGGGCACAATCACGTACAGGTACGTTGCCCTTTAACTGCCCAGCTATGGGTCGTGCTCGCGACTCGGTCCTGAGCTCCGTGACCGTGTCCGCGGACCCAATTGCCTCCGGTGTCCCGTGATCAGGTCACAGCGCTTCTTAGTGAGCCTGTCACTAATCGTCTTTTCCCTGTCATAGAAATCGACGATCAGTGACGTCAGACGCCCAGCCACGCCCCCTACAGTAAGAATCGCACACTAGGGCACACTTAAAGCGAATGTGCCATGAAAAAAAATATTAAAAGCCAGCAGCTACCAATACTGCAGCTGCTGACCTTTAATATTAGGACACTTATCTGTCCTGGAGTCCAGCGCCATCCGCAGCAGAGGACGAGCGATCGCTCGTCACTCTGCTGCTCCCCCCGCCATTCTCAGTGAGGGAACCAAGAAGTGAAGCGCTCCGGCTTCACTACCCGGTTCCCTACGGTGCATGCGCGAGTTGCGCTACGCCGCTGATTGGCTCCCGCTGTGCTCTGGGAGCCGAGTGTTCCCAGAGCACAACGGGGGGAGGACGTGAGGTGACGTTCTGCCCGCAGTAAATCCGAAACTGTGTGGCCGGAAGTGGGTGCAAATACCTGTCTTTAGACAGGTATCTGCACCCCCCTCCCCCTGAAAGGTGTCAAATGTGACACCGGAGGGAGGGGTGGGTGTTCCGATCAGCGTGAGTTCAACTTTAGGGTGGAGCTCCGCTTTAACCCTTTCAGCGCCCCTTAGAGGTTAACCCCTTCACTGCCAGTGTCATTTTCACAGTAACAGTGCATTTTTATAGCACTGATCGCTGTAAAAATGACAATGGTCCCAAAATAGTGTCCAATGTGTCCGCCATAATGTCGCAGTCACGATAAAAATCGCTGATCACCGCCATAACTAGTAAAAAAATAAAAACCGCAGAGATGATCAAATACCACCAAAGAAAGCTCTATTTGTGGGGAAAAAAATAGGACACCAATTTTGTTTGGAAGCCATGTTGCACGACCGCGCAATTGTCAGTTAAAGCGACGCAGTGCCGAATCGCAAAAAGGGGCCTGGTCCTTTATCTGCAAAATGGTCTGGGGCTTAAGTGGTTAAAGTGAATCTGTACTTTACCTATATCCATTGACACAAGCCTATCCACACAACCCATATAGGGTCTGTGTCAATAGACTTTGGTAGACAAATGCAGGATGCTTTAAAAATTAAGTTTAGGACAATTTTGAGATCATTGACAATTCATTGCAAGTGCAGTTGACCTTCTTTAGCTGCTTTTGTATACCCATTGAAGAAAAGCAAACACTAGCCTGTCGATACTGGCCCTTAATATTGCCGGGAATGGGGGGGATTACAGCAAGCTGATTGTTTCAACATACATAGCCCTGGTGATGGTCTACTCAGGCACTGATCTCCACATTATGGGATGGAGATATGGGGCCTGTCTACTATTTCTATTAGTAATGCACTTTGCTATTAGGGTACTTATATTGACTATAAAGTTTTGCCACTGTCACCGTTTTGCCACTTTTGGTGCTTATCCTCCTCGTGGTGTCTTAGATTAGATTTTTTTTTTGACTGACTAGAGAGACGGGACAGATCTGTAAGGCCCCTTTCACACTTGCGGACCGTTCAGATCTGGCTGTCGGTTTTATCAGGTGGATCTGAACGGGCGCTCCATGTACCTCTATTGAGCGTCTGATGCCAGCGGTGACATTTCCGCTGACACCCGATCAGCTCTGATCCGATCCTCTCCGCTAAAGTGTGACGGATGGAAACCCTGTTTTGCATTCGTCTGGCTGATCGGATGAAAACAGACAGATGGTTCGTTTTCACCCGATCTCCCCCATAGAGGAGAGCGGAGATCTGACTGGTCCGTCTCTGCACAGTGTGACAAGTCATCCGCCGGCTCAGCGACGATCCCCGCTGAGCAAGCGAATGACAAAAAACGGATCCGCACATGTGAAAGGGGCCTTAAAGTCATTCATCTCTGTGTCCTACTTTGTAATATTCTACACGTTTCCACATCATGTCATTCTTTACAGGTTCCCTTTAAGATGGCCATTTCATTTTACATACTGGCTATATTTAAAGGTTCATATAATTGACAACTGAAATTTGGTGATTAAACAGGGGAGCCGTAATACAAAACACCAAGTGTGAAGGCACCGAGTCTAAAGCAGCTAGTTTAATGAGAAAAATGACCTGTTGCCCCATCCACACATTCCATGTGGATGGGGGAATCCTCCCTGTTGAGCTATTGTATTCTGACAGCAGAGAGACTTCCCTGTTGTCACAATAAACTGATTGCTCTGCCGGCTTTAGCCAGGGGTGCTGATCGAGCGGGGAAAATCTGACAGACTGGTTGTACAGAAGTCGTTCAGTAGATCAACTTCTATATAACCAGCCTGCCCACACATGGTTTGAAATTCAGCAGCAGTTCAGGAAATCAAGGGTGCTGGCAATGCACGAAGCAATTGATATGAGGAAAGACGGGATGGTAAGCCGCACTCCAAGAAAAACCATAAGGTTGTCTTTATTGTAAAAAATTGATAAAAAATGCACTACAAACCAAGCAGAACACAGGGAAAACAGCCTACGCATTTCACACTCCAATTAGTGCTTAGTCATGGCTATGGACGTTTTTACAGCCACTTTTCTGAGCGTTTTTTGCAGCTTAAAAACGGCTCTCCATGTTAGTCTATGGCCTCATGCCCACCATGACGTTTTTGAGCTGTAGATGGCTGAGCCGTTTTTAAGCTGCAAAAAAAAAAACCAGGACCAGTGCGTTCTGAAGCTCCAGAGTAGAGCTGTAAAAACGCCAGACGCTCAAAAACGCTACCGCGGCGTTTTTGAGCTCCAGCTCAAAAAAACAAAAAAAAAAAAAAACGTACAGGCGTTTTTATGCTGTAAAAAAGGATAAAGAAAGTGGCTGTAAAAACGTCCATGGAAATGAAGCCTAACATTTGCTTGTTTCCTCAACCAAACTGTCAAACTGTCTGGAGTCATAAGTGATCACATGTGCAGCACCAAGGCAGTTGCAGATCAAACAGAAGCAGCTTTCTTGGCTGTAAAGCAGGGGTCTCAAACTAGTGGCCTTCCAGCTGTTGCAAAACTTCAAGTCCCATCATGACTCTGCCTGATGGAGTCTTGCGTGAGGTGCGTGGCGACCGTGGTTTGCATGGGGCTATAGCCGCCCATGGTCACCGCTCACCACCTGCTGTGCTACCATGTCCATGTGTCCTCTCATGGCTCCTTTACCCACCTGGCTGACTATGTCATCCTATCATCAGGGCAGGGGGCAGGTAGAGCTGCAGATCAGAATGGAGAGCTCCTCCTGGCCTTCCAGCCCAGCTGATAGGATGACATTGTTGGGTGGCCAGGGGGCGACACGTGGACTGAGCACAGCCTCTGCCCTGCCAAAGGTAGGATTTCTAAGCAGGGAAGGCAGAGATTATAATGGGGAGAAAGGAAAGGGGGGGGGGGGACTGCGGGAACACTGTGATGGAAGAGGTTGTGATTGCCAGGGGCACTGTAATTTAAAAGGGACTGCAGTGTAAATGGGCACTGTAATCATTACAGTGCCCCTCTACCATTACCCCCCTGAGAAAATTGGATGCCATGATACCATTCACTGGTGCCAAAAAGGTTGGGGGCCGCTGCTTTATCACACTTCTTGACAAGTCCTTTTATGGCCAGACTCCAGGTTGGAGTACCCTTTACCAATTTTTGACCAGGACAGATTCCTACAGTATATGGCTAGGATAGCCACCGACCTTACACTAGCAAAGGGGAATCTGTTGTCCATTTAAATATCTACACTCCAGCAACGTTTTTGTTGATTAGTGAATTTTGTTGAAGTTTTTGTTGATTAGCGATTATCTAAATACTCAGGGTTCGTTAAATGTAAAGATGCATTCACCACTACCCACTAAATGCGTTCTTCATACAGGCTGCTTTCATACTGGTAAAAACCATTGGCATGGGAAAATATAATAATTCAAAAGAGTATATTGGAGCTGATGTTTGGCACAACGGCTGTACACATACGTGGCAGCCTGGCAGTAAAACCCACCACGGTGTTGCCATATATGTGTATGGCTGGTGGTAAGTGGTTACTGTTATGTTTACATACAAAGAACAAAAACAATTATATAACAAAAGTACTCTGCATTGTCCCTGTGTAAATGTCTTTATTTTGGGAAAATATGCATTTCCTACATGTTACACATACAGTATAAACATATAGTATCAGGACCATTTTGCAAAATATGGATCACCTGACAACTATGAAGACAGAATGGCAGGGATGCCAATCCTGGGAGGAGCTTGCCAGAGTGACCTGGTAAAAAATAAATATCGGTAACCTTGGACCCATTCACAGCAGTGAGCATTTTCCACACTATGTTCAAAATGCACTAAACTTGTGCTCTGCAGCAAGGGTCAATTCAGTGCTAACGACACCCCAAACGCAGGTTGCAAATGCACTGCACCAAAAGTAAGGTGTGCGCTACTTTAAAAATACATTGCAATTAGTTTGTATGGTACTTTGTACCATGCGATTCGGTTGCAGTGCATACTTTAAAGTAGTGCACTGGCAGAACTAATGGCACAACATTTTTTTTTTTGTTGGATAGAGTGGATTAGAACCCCTGTGGGTTTTGATGGCTGTCTGTGCCCCACTTATGGAGATCCACCTTCTCTTTTTGTCCTGATCAAAAGTGAAAGTAAAAGAAAATCCTGAATTTTGGGTTGTCATCAGAAGAGGGGAATTTTCCAAAGGGGACACACCCTTTGGAGGGATTTCCTCTCACTTCCTGTTTTGGTGATAGCACATGAAGTAAAGGGACACAGATGGCAAACAAAAAAACAAATTCTTGACAGGGGCTACTCTGTTACTATTGTGTATCAAAAATGAAAGAAAAAGTCCGGAGATCAGCTTGATTCATGTGGTGGTGAGGCAAATATAATTCAGCAGTTGTGGAACTACAAGGCTCAGCATTTTGTGCTGGCAGTGCTCTTGGCCGTTTTCGAGGGTCAGTAATAATAAACCGCAGTAGTACCCATTCTATATCCTGGTACAGTATAGCACGAGGGCCAATCTATATGAAAACACACGAGCGTCTGGCTCCACAAACATGGCGCCTTTCCTGAGGACACAACACTCTGACGCTGCGCTTCCTCTATGTTTTGTCACTCAGTAATCACGTCACTTCCTCCGTCCCTGGAAGCGGTTCCGGTGCTGCTGTAGCGGGTTGTATGGTTCTGTGGTCCACGAGGTTTGTGAAGCTGTCACCATGGAGACCAGACCGGGAGGACAGCCGCCAGCCAGGAAAATGGCGACCCCTACAGTCACCCAGATGAACGCCGAGTTCGTCACCCAGGTGAGGTGTGATCCCTGTGTGATCTTCTATGGGGGGTTCTCCACACTGGGCACTCATCTACAACTGAGGAGCTGTTCACACTACACTATAGCGTTTTGTAAGCGTGTGTAAAGTTGTGTAGTTTTGTGCGCTTTTCAGTTGTCCAGCGCGGTTCACACTTCTGTGTCCTGTGTGCGTTCGTTCCATCAGAAACATAGTTCCTGATTTTTTATTCGCTTGTGCGAAAACGTGGCAGGTTTCTGATGTGTTGGGTGCCCCTGAGAAGCTATGGTACCCCCGTGTGTGCCCAGCCTGCGGGTCAGGAGCACCCCAGATTTTGTAAGCGTTCCCGACCCACACAAGTGTGAACCCAGCTTTATTAACACCACACATGTGACAAGCAGGTGTGCATGTCTAACGTGGTGAAATGCACAGCAAAAATGCGCAAAGGTCAAACTTTGTGTGGGCTACTTTGATGGATTTGTTGTGTGACTGTGCGAAAGAAGTGACCAAGCACACGCGTGCGTTCCGCCTGCGATCACATTGGGGTGTGAATGAGGTCCAAAAGCAAAACGGATCTCTTTAGGCGGCTTCCACACTGCAGCGCGGCCGGACCTTACCCATGGTTTCCCTACATCAGGGCTTCACAAATTTGCTTGGAATCTAGGAGCCAGCTAAAAAAGTTAGGAGCCAGGAACGTGCGCCGCCCCGCCGAGCTCGCGCGCAGAAGCGAACGCATAGGTGAGTAGCGCCCGCATATGAAAGCGGTGTTCAAACCACACGTGAGGCATCACTGTGATTGGTAGAGTGAGAGCAATAATTCTAGCCCTCCTCTATCTCAAAACATGCAACCTGTAGAATTGTTTAAACGTCGCCTATGGAGATTTTAAAGGGTAAAAGTTTGTCGCCATTCCACGAGCGGACGCAATTTTGAAGGGTGACATGTTGGGTATCAATTTACTCGGCGTAACATTATCTTTCACAATATAAAAAAAAATTGGGCTAACGTTACTGGAGTCTTATTTCTTTATAATTCATTTTTGTTTTATTTTTTCCACAAAAAAAATGCGCTTGTAAGACTGCTGCGTGAATATGGTGTGACAGAAAGTATTGCAACGACCGCCATTTTATTCTCTAGGGTGTTAGATTAAAAAATATATATAATGTTTGGGGGTTCTAATTGGAGGGAAGGAGATGGCAGTGAAAACAGACAGGGGAAGCTCTATTGGCATTGCTGGTTGTCTTGTCATACCAATGGTCACCACAAGATGGCGGCAGATCACAGAAGGAACTATAGGCCTGCAGAAGGCCGCAAAGCCGTCGGCCCGATTCGATCGCGCGGCGGGGGAGGTGGGGGCACACGGAGACGCGGGATACCCCAGCTGTACCGCGCCAGGTCACTAATTCTAGTCGCATTTGCGACCTGGCGACTGGGTTTTGTTAAACCCTGCCCTACATCACTCGTTTTTGCGGCATGCAGGACTTTTGATGCGCTTTCAGAAAATGTGTAGAGCTCCAGGCAAAAACTTATGTAGTTCTCTTGTACTTCTGTCCCTGCTTGCTTTAGTCTGTACTGCCTATTGGAGGTGGTGGCTTCCTCCCTGCACTGATATGCTTCATTGATAAGCTGCACCAATGGGCACTAAGGATGAGCTCCGGCGCGTTCGCACAGCCCACGTGCAGAGCCCGCCAAGAAGTCGGCACCGTGCTGCGCTAATCACAGGCAGTGAGACATTGTCCCGATGCACGGCTGCAAAGATTGGGAAAATGTCTCCCTGCCTGTGATCAGCGCAGTGCCGACTTCCTGGCGGTCTTTGCAAACATGCCGGAGCTCATCCCGGATGGCCCCTGTTATGCTGGCACGGGTGGCCCCTGTTATGCTGGCACGGGTGGCCCCTGTTATGCTGGCACGGGTGGCCCCTGTTATGCTGGCACGGGTGGCCCCTGTTATGCTGGCACGGGTGGCCCCTGTTATGCTGGCACGGGTGGCCCCTGTTATGCTGGCACGGGTGGCCCCTGATATGCTGGCACGGATGGCCACTGACATCCCTTTCACTACTCCTCTCTCTTTTTTTATGTATGAAGTTTTATTAGAGAGTAGGGGTGCAACGGATCGTCATTGATCCGTGATCCGAACCGAAAAAGATTGATCCGAACCGCACACACGTGATCCGAGGATTGTTTTCTAAAACAAAAATAATAATAATAATTTGCGCATGTTCAGTCCACACACAGCGTGGTCATGGCGAATGGAGGAGCTTGAATGCCCCGCGTCATTTAAATTCCCTGTATGGGAGCATTTTGTCTTCCATGTCAAATATAATGATGAAGGAAAGTGGATAAAACCGTGACGGTGTGTAGGCACTGTGGGCGGCACAAGAATGCCATATGACAGTGGGAACACATCAAGTATTGTCACTAGGGGTGCAACTGATCCGTACGGATCAGCACCTTCGGGTCGGGACACACGGCGATCCACAGGCCTCCCGGTCCATAGGAAAGGCCGCGGGTTCGGCCTAGCTATCGAAGCGGCGGCCATCGAGGTCCACCCGGCGCAGGGGATGCAGGCTGCTCCTCGGAAGTTTGTGGGCACTTGAGCTCAATATGTCATTGACTCCTAACAGCCCAGCGATGAGCTCCATGCTGCACCTTGAGGAGTCCACACGGGGAGCCGCTGCCGCCGCCGCACCCGCCGTCCTGCTGCTTGCCAGAGAAGAGAGAGGAGGCGATCGGGGGGGATCTGTATGGACTGAGCACGTAGGGGGGATTTTCACTAGACACAACACTCAGCCCGCCGATCAATGACACTAAAGGGATCTGATGATTGGGATAGTTCAGGTCACAGTAGGGAACTGGTGACACCACTTTCGTACATGGGGCTGCGACTTCCACTTGGCTGCACATATAAGTATTGCGAGATGCAGTTATTTCAACACAAAACAGAGCTTATACGCTTAAATACAGTATTTGTAAATCTGACGGACTGTTTAAATGTGAAATCCAGAGGTGTTCTGTCATATTAGCAATAAACAGTCCGTCGGATTTCCAAACACTGTATTTAAGCACATAAGCTCTGTTTTGTGTTGAGAAGAACTGTGAAATCTAATGCCGCGTACACACCATCGTTTTCTGCGATGGAAAAATGCGACGCTTTATGTGCTTTAAAAAAACGTCATTTTTCAAACTTCAATTTGAACAACGACGTAGCATACACACCATCGCTTTTTCACAACGCTCTAGCACAGCGCAGTTCCGTCAATCACGCACGACGTCACTATAAAGGGTCGTTTCCATGCGGAAGACGGCCTCTTTTGCTGATATCGTGTTGCTGCGTGTTAGTAAAAGTTTGGTGAGATACGATTCGTGATTTTCAGTGACTGTGCTTTAAATTTCGTTTTCTTGTCTATAAGCTGAAAAACACCTTAACGAATGTGCTGATTCCATTCTGAACAGTCGTTTTACATGAATGAGCGCTGCCGTCTCCTAACTTGCTTCTGAGCATGCGCGGGCTTAAATCGACGTTTTTACGTACACACGGTCAATGTTTAGAACACAGAAAACGACGTCGGCCAAAAACGACACATAAAATTGAAGCATGCTTCAATTTTTTTCTGTCGTTTTTTAGAAGACATAAAACGACGTTTTTGCCCACACACAGTCAATTAAATTGACGTTTTTGAAAATGACGTTTTTTTCCATCGCAGAAAACGATGGTGTGTACGCGGCATTAAACTCTGGTGGGTGTAACAAGATTTGTCTTTTTTTTTTTTTTGCTGATCCGAAAATGATCCGATCCGTGACTCCTGATCCGAGGATCGATCCGATCCGTGAGTTTTTTGATCCGTTGCACCCCTACTAGAGAGAAAGTAAATGACTTCTGTTGTGCTTTTCTTTTAGACCCCTTTCACACTGGAGCGGTTTGCAGGCGTTATTGCGCTAAAAATAGCTCCTGCAAACTGACCTGAAACAGCGGCTGCTGTTTCTCCAGTGTGAAAGCCCAGAGAGTGCGCTAGCAGGACGGGGAAAAAAAGTCCTGCTAGCCGCATCTTTGGAGCGGTGTGTGTATACTGCTCCCGCCCATTGAAATCAATGGTACAGCGCGGCCATACAAGCCGGCATTGCGCCGAATAGTGCTGCGAAATTAGCGGGAAAGCACTGCTAAAAATAGCGGCGCTTTACCGCACCTCCCGCCCCAGTGTGAAAGGGGCCTTAGAAAGTCCATAGTGCTCTGAGCATCCTGTGTTCCAAATCTATTATACAAGGTTGAATTGAACTAAAATGTTATTTTTGGATAGAGCAAGGGAGAGTAATAACTCCTGTCAGTTTTGTTTGCGTCTCATTGAGGAGATTTCCCTTCCTGTCCCATAGCCAAACCCGGAAGTGAGAGGAAATCCTTCCAAAGTGAGGGAATCCCGAGGCGTCCTCATTGGAAGATTTCCCCTCTATTACTCTATTACTGTTCTGGTGCAAAACCCCAAATTGTGTTTTTCACAACATTTGTTGGCACACACGTGATGCATCAAATAAACAACGTAGTGTAGTGGCTGAGGAGGATTTGTGTGCCAGAAACTGGAAAATCACAACATGGAATTTGTTGCAGTTTTGTTGTTGTTTTTGTGCTCTATAAATAAAAATGCTTATAAAGCCTGAAGGTTTTTTCTTTTTTACCTTAATGTATTTTATGTATTAACCACTTCAATGCACTGGCACATTTTGAATGACAATTGTACAATCATGCAACACTATACCCATATGAAGTTGTTGAGAGAGAGCTTTCTATTGGTGGTATTTAATCACCACTGGGTTTTTATGCACGTCCAGAACTCCCTCCCAGAACTGGAGAGCTGTAGCGCAGTGGCCAAGTGGTTAAGGTAAAAAAACTGTGCTGTAGGCTGTTGTCACAATGTGACAATAGATGCGGGTAGAGGATCCCCTGCCCACTTACACCCTAAATACTGGTGTAACATGTTACCATAAGTGAACTTGTCCTTTAACCACATGCCGACCAGGGCATAGCCGAAAGACGGCTACAGCGCAGTCAGCTTATTCTGGGAGGGCGTCCATGGAGGTCTTCACAAAATCGCACGCCCTGGGGCGTGCACCTGGAAATGTCCGTGACCGTCGGGTCCCTCGGACCCGCCGCGTGACGAAACGGGGTAAATGGCCAATGACAGCGGCCCTTTACCATGTGATCGCTCCGTCCAATGATGGAGCGATCACTTGTCAACAAACCGGAGCTTGTCCGGTGCAGCTCCTCCCCTCTCCTCGCACTGATCGGTACAGTGTGCGAGGAGAGAGAAGGGTGCACCAGCGCTGTGGGCTGTCTCTGGAGTGCCCACAGTGCTGATCTGTGCCCATCCCTGGCTCATCCATGTAAAATCCATCCCTGGCTCATCCATGTAACATCCATCCCTGGCTCATCCATGTAAAATCCATCCCTGGCTCATCCATGTAACATCCATCCCTGGCTCATCCATGTAACATCCATCCCTGGCTCATCCATGCATATGTGCCCATCTGTGCTACATCCGTCACTGGTTCATCTGTGCTCCATCGTTGCATGTGATTCGCACGCGATGTCCGTGTGATGCGATTTTAGCCTTACAGATAGTATGGCTGAAATTGCATCACATTCAAACTTTACTCGCACATGATGCTTTTTTTTTGGTCCGCACCAGCATCGGATCGCATGGGTGTTCACACCTATGTGATCTAAATCATGTCCGAACAGTTCACACTGCGATATGCAAGCTGAAATGGGGGTGTCATTAACAATGCATTGACACTGACACAGAGCCAATCGGAGTGGCTCTGTGCCTTGAGATCATTGTAATGGCCAATCACAGTCATTACAAATGTAAACGCAGCTTCTGCTTACATCTGAGAGCCTGCCCCCTTCCTCCTCTGCCACTGATCCTCTTCATTATTCTGCAGTGGAAGCTTCTCCTGTGTGGTCCTTTTTTAGTAAAACTGCTGCCAGTGTCCACCAACAAAATGGAGGCACACTGATCACCACTAAGCAAAGCAAAGGGGCACACTGAAGGCATGTGGACGTTAAAGCGGCACACTGATCACCAATGTTATGGAGGAAATGGCACTCACTACCAACATAATGGCGCACTCACTACTGATCCCCCAACATTTAAAGGGGGGTACTCACCACACCACTGACCACCATAAGAGGGCGCTAACTCCTGAACACTAAATCCTTCAAGCTGTTCTGTGCATTACATAGCCCTGAGGCCTGCTCTTTTTCTGCTGCAGTGTATATACTGTTTCAATCTAAACCATTTTGAGACCTTGAGAAATGTATAGTGTTTTTGGTTTCTATAGTGGGGGAAAAAATAACAGTAAGTAAATCTCACCAAAATGAAGCTCTATATGTCTGAAGAAAGAAATCAATTAATTTGGGTACAGTGCTGCAGGACTGTAACTGTCTGTCCAACTATCACAGTGGTAAAAACTAACATATGACTTGATAATAAAGGGGTATTACGGGATGGTACTCAACTGGTTAAAAGAAAATAAAAAGCGGTCCTAAAATTTTCTGTCGCCTCTTCTTTCCATTGTTGTGTGGGATTCCATCAGATATGTGTAGTTTTGTGCAATCAGAGGATTACATTGAGGCATACTGCATGTGGATAGAATAAAATATAAATGCAAGTGCTGATTACAATGTGTATGTAATCTTTCTTTGTTTTTTTTTCTTTTTTTTTTTTCAGTTGGCAAAATCATACTGGGCTCCACATTCAAAGAAAAAGCTGCCATTTGATCCAAAGGTAAAGGTCTCAATTGTTTGTATTGTTTATAGAAATTGCATAGATTTTTGTAATCTTTAAAGCGGATGTGCCATGGGAAAAAAATATTAAAAGCCAGCAGGTACAAATACTGCAGCTGCTGACTTTTAATATTAGGACACTTACCTGTCCTGGAGTCCAGCGCCGATCGCAGCAGAGGACGAGCGATCGCTCGTCTCTCTGCTGCTCCCCCCGCCATCCACGCTGAGGGAACCAGGAAGTGAAGCGCTGCGGCTTCACTGCCCGGTTCCCTACGGCGCATGCGCGAGTCGCGCCGCGCCCGCCGATTGGCTCCCGCTGTGTACTGGGAGCCGAGTGTTCCCAGCACACAATGGGGGGGCGACGGGATGTGACGGAATGCCCGTCTTTTGCCCGTGAATGCCGGGCCGGAAGTGGGTGCAAATACCTGTCTTTAGACAGGTATCTGCACCCCCCTCCCCCCTGAAAGGTGTCAAATGTGACACCGGAGGGGGGGAGGGTTCCGATCAGCGGGACTCCACTTTAGGGTGGAGAACCGCTTTAAGTCTGTCAATATTAACAATTTGGTGCCGGTTGGATCTGTCTCCTGATCACCTGTTTATGGCCAGATAGAGACAATAATCTCATGTCTACGACAGTCCATACATTAGTAATTTTTTTCATTGAATGAAAAAAAATAAAAAATGACCCGATTTTATGCTGAGATTTGTGTTCTGACAGCAGGGAGACTTCCCCACCATCAGAATTCACTGATCACCGCTGCCGGACTATAGCTAGCCATAGCTGGGAGAGCTGATTGAGTGGCAATTATCCAACAGGTAGACTGACTTCTGTACAACTACTGTCCCCCCATACATGGATCAAAATCTGTCTGGTCCCTGCTGGACTCCAGCTTTTGTTTCACTGGCCATAACAAACTATGTCCTTCATTTACATGTGAGGCCGCTGGATGTGCTGTATAAACTATGTAGCTGAGGCTATATACAGCATATAGCACTGTGTTCTGAGTGCGAGCCGAGGCCAATCAGAGGAAGCTTTGTATTCATTACTAGATTACATTGCTTTCTGTGAATGGCTGAGCACCGCTCAGACTCTATTGTGCTCTGGGTATGAGACAGGAAGTCACAGTGCTGTATGTAGCCTCGGCTACATACAGCACATCCAGCAGCTTTACATGTTAGTGAGGGACATAGTTTGTTTGGGCCAAAGTGTAACAAAAGCAGAAGTTCAGAAACTTTTAAGTTTCTTGATATTCCCAGTCTGCAGGTCTTGAGGGAGGTAGCAGTCAGAGAGGATCATATGTGATGGCAGGCTTATTCCTTTGTCATAAGGTGTATACAAAGATGGAGAAGCTCCCCTGACACCCAGACAACCATTTGGGTGTTAAGGCTAAGGCCCCGTACACACGAGGGGATCTCCGCTGGAAACGGTCCGCCGAAATGTTTATCCGCTTGAAATGGTTCGGCCCGAGGAATCTCTGCGGATAAATATCCACTAGGCAGTAAAGACGACCGGATTTGTCCGCTGGAACTGATCCGCGGATCAGTTCCAGCGGATAGATCCAGTCGTGTGTACGAGGCCTAAGGTTTAAGATGATTTAAATACTCATTTGCTTTTGTCATTTATTAATTTTATTTTTACATGTTGCTGGTTTAAAGAGAACTAGTCAGGAACGTCATTTGTTAGAATCTGAATGTCCACTCTTAAAGCGGACCTTCACTCAAAAGTGAATGTTCCATTTATTCAGACCCCCCTCCCCATCCCTTTCGACTTTTTTATTTTTATTTTTTAACACAAGGGAGCTGGTACCTTTTTGGGCAGGTACCTGCCCCCATTCCTCAGTCCTTACCTAGGAGTGAATGGCATGCATGTCCCCCCCCCCCCCCCGCAGCTTCCTGGGACACGCAAAGGTCCTGTCCCACAGCACCGTGCGATCTCACACACAGTGGGAAGCTGGCTGTGATTCCTCAGGAAGTCGCAGTCGGCTTCCATTTAAGAAATTACAATGGAAGTAAGAAACGGTTGTGGGAAGACATCAATGGACTCCAGACACTGGTAAGTACCTCATATTTAAAAGTCCATTTCTCTTAAGTTGTTGTAATAATGCAGTACTATTTCTCCGTATGCTGTTATTCTTTTGTAATATCTCTTAACCACTTGACGTCCGCGCTATAGCCGAATGACGGCTACAGCACGGACCTGAGTTTCCAGGAGGCCGTCAATAGACGGCCTCCCCTTTGCACGCGCCCCACGTGCCCTGTGATCACCGAGTCCCTGAGATTTGGGTGATCACAGATCCGAGTAAGGGGCCGATCCTGGCCCCTTACCCACGTGATCAGCTGTCAATCTATGCGAAAAAATAAAAGCCCATAACCCCAATCGCATTCTGCGATCCACCAATCAAAACCTCCTCCAGATACCCAAAGCCAGATACAAGTCCAAAGGAGATCGATAATTTGTAGTCCAGGGACCTCGGCTGTGGAATGCACTACCAACCACCATCCGACTGGAGTCGGACCACTTGGCCTTCAGGAGAAAGATTAAAACCAATCTCTTCTGAGGTCAAGGGGTTTCTTACCCATGAAATGGATACAGCGCCCAGAGGCGATTCAGTTCGCATGTGTTGCGCTTTACAAGTCTCTCTCTCTGTCAGCCAATGACGCTGATCATGTGATATAAACAAAAGCTCGGTAATGTTTTTTTTTTTATCCTCACGCTGACAGTACAAGGAGAAAAAAAAGCCGAACATCGGCTTATGGGCAAGGGACATTGGTCCCGAAGAGGATGGAGGCAATTCTGCCTTATCTGTGCCCATAATTACCGCCTGCCAGTGCCCACAAGTGCCACCTATCAATGCCCACCAGTCGTGCCAATCAGTGCCACTGAGCAGTGCTGCCTATCAGTGTAACCTACCAGTGCTGATCAGTGCCTATCACTGCCACTTCTCAGTGCCACCCATCTGTGCCACCTCTGTGTTACCTATCAGTGCAGCCTCATCAGCGTACATCAATGAAGGAGAAAACCTGTTTGCTAAATTGTATAACAAAATATATATTTTCTTTTTTTCTTTTTTTTTTTTAACAAAAAATAAAAACGCAGAGGTAATCAAATACCACGAAAATAAAGTTCTATTTGTGGGGAAAAAATTATAAAAATATTTCATTTGGGTACAAAGTTTTATGACCGTGCAATTGTCATTCAAAGAGAGCGCTGAAAATAGGTCTGGGCAGGAGGGGGGGGGGGGGGGGGGTTTAAGTGCCCAGTAAGCAAGTGGTACACAAAAAACTGACCGCTCCGGTTTTCCAGGATGCTCGTCCGACAATGAAATGTACAGTGATTTTGTTTTATTTAATTATATTCTAATATATGATTTTTAATTGATATTTTCTGAATATTTCCTAGGTGATAGAAGATGTTTACTCCAAAGAAATTGTGAAGTCAAAGTAAGGTGTTTTTTTTTGTCATTGTATAAAGCAAACTGAACATAACGTTTTTGTGTAAACTTTGTATTTTCTTTAACGGCTGGTGTTATCTTCTTTTTTTTTTTTTTGTTTTTTTTTTTTTATATGCACATTTGTGACTTTTATTTTTATTTTATTTTTTAAAGTAAACAACTGTTTTTATCTTTACAGGTTTGCAATAAGGAAGATAATGCTGTTGGAGTTTAGGTGAGTTTATTGACTATGCCTTGTGAAGTCCATAGCCAGGTTAATGGACTGCCACAGAAGAGACGTGACCCTTCCTTGCTTTGCGTTTTTTCTTTTTATGGTTCAGTCGCACATCCTTTCACTACTCCTCTCTTCCTTTTTAAGTAAATCTGAAGTTTTATTAGAGAGTTTAAAAGTAAATTACTTTTGTTGTACTCTTTTTCGAAAATCCATAGTGCTCTGGGCATCGTGTGTCACGAGTGTATTTATCAAGGTAGAACTAAAGGTAAAACTTTTTTCCATTTTGATCAGAGCAAGGGAGGGTTATAACCCCTGACAGTTTTTTGTTTTTTCCCCATCTGCGTCCCATTGAAGAGATTTTTCTTCACTTTCTGTCCCATTGCCAATCAAGAAGTGAGAGAAATTTGAGGTGTCCCCAGAACTCATGTCCCCATTGGAAGATTTTCTCCTTTTCTTGTTCTGGGGAAGTCCAAAATCTGAAATTTTCTTTCACTTTTAGTGATGAGAGTAAAGAGAACAAATAGAGAGCGTGAGTCTCCCTAACAGGGGCACAGGCAGCATTGAAACTGACAGGTGTTCTAATCCCTCTACATTATCCAGAGCTAAAAAAAAGTGCCTTTAGTTGTTCTTTGACTTGTTGCAGACCTGGGTGTCAATGTACACATGATGTATGTGGCACATTCATTTTCTGTCTCTCTGCTTGTTTGCCAGATATCAATTTAACCACTTCCCGACCGCCGCATGTACATATACGTCGGCAGAATGGCACTTACAGGCACATTGGCGTAGCTGTACGTCCCTGCCTAGACGTGGGTCGGGGGTCCGATCGGGACCCCCCCCGCTACACGCGGCGGTCGGGTTCCCTCGGGGGAGCGATCCGGAACGACGGCGTGGCTATTTGTTTATAGCCGCTCCGTCGCGATCGCTCCCCGGAGCTGAAGAACGGGGAGAGCCGTATGTAAACACGGCTTCCCCGTGCTTCACTATGGCGCTGCATCGATCGAGTGATCCCCTTTATAGGGGAGACTCGATCGATGACGTCATTCCTACAGCCACACCCCCCTACAGTTGTAAACACACACTAAGTGTACGCTAAATCCTACAGCGCCACCTGTGGCAAACTGCAACTGTCATTTTCACAATAAACAATGCAATTTAAATGCATTTTTTGCTGTGAAAATGACAATGGTCCCAAAAATGTGTCAAAATTGTCCGAAGTGTCCGCCATAATGTCGCAGTCACGAAAAAAATTGCTGATCGCCGCCATTAGTAGTAAAAAAAAAAAAAAATTAATAAAAATGCAATAAAACTATCCCCTATTTTGTAAACGCTATAAATTTTGCGCAAACCAATCGATAAACGCTTATTGTGATTTTTTTTACCAAAAATAGGTACAAGAATACGTATCGGCCTAAACTGAGGAAAAAAATATTTTTTATATATGTTTTGGGGGGATATTTATTATAGCAAAAAGTAAAAAATATTGCATTTTTTTCAAAATTGTCGCTCTATTTTTGTTTATCGCGCAAAAAATAAAAACCGCCAAGGTGATCAAATACCACCGAAAGAAAGCTCTATTTGTGGGGAAAAAAGGACGCCAATTTTGTTTGGGAGCCACGTCGCACGACCGCGCAATTGTCTGTTAAAGCGACGCAGTCCCGAACTGTAAAAACACCTTGGGTCTTTAGGCAGCATATTGGTCCGGTCCTTAAGTGGTTAAAGAAGACATATCCTGAGAAAATTAATGGGGCTGCCAAAAATCTGTCTGAAAGTACTACTAGTAGATGATTTGTAGACTGACCTTCTGACCGATCCTGCCAGGAAGCCGACATTGCACAGCGCTGATCACAGGCAGTGAGACATCGGCTACACAGATCAAGAAATGTCTCTCTGCCTGTGATTAGAGGGCGTGCAATGTCAGCTTCCTGGCGGTATTTGGGGGTGTGGGATTTCACACATGCCCAAGCCCATCTTTAGTCCGCATGTGTGTTGAAAGCATATTAAATGCATTTTTTTCTTATTTAATATAGCCAGTACCTTGAGAACTACTTGTGGGTGAATTACTCTGCAGAAGTGTCCAGTAAAGCTTACGTGATGTCTATTTGCTGTATGGTGAATGAAAAATTCCGTGAAAACGTTCCTGCTTGGGAGGTAGGCCTTTCATATTTCTACTTTCAGGACTTTTATAGTCTTTTAGCCGTTTGTGGAGCATTACCACTAGAGTAGCCAAGGCAGTTTGAAAGATAAATGGCAATAAGAATCGGAATAATGTATATTCGATATTGGTAGCTTGATGATATATTTACAGTGGAACCTCGGATTACGAGCATAATCCGTTCCAGGAGAATGCTCATAATCCAAAGTACTTGCATATCAAAGCGAGTTTCCCCATAGAAGTTACTGGAAATTAAAATAATTTGTTCCGCATTGACTTCAATGTCATGCTATACTGCATGTGGCCAGAGGTGGGGGGGCGCCAAAGAGCCTCGGGAACACTCGGAAAGGCCCGGGGACAGCTCGGCTGACCTCGGAAACACCCGGGAACGGAGTATTTCCAATTGGCTCCGATCGGCTCCGGCGCCCCCGCACCTTTGGCCAAAGGTGGTACTGCAGGCCCCATTAGCTTGAATTCTGCTCATTTTGCGAGACATAACTCGACTCGACTCAGAATAAAAAAAAAAAAAGTTGCTCGTCTTTCAAAATGCTCGTTAACCGTGTTACTCCGAGGTTCCACTGTGTGTGTTTGTGTATATACTTGTATAGGAGACACCTGGGAGCCAGAAATCTTGCTGATTTTGATAGAGGATCAAATACTTATTTCACTCATTACAATTCTAATAAATGTATAACTTTTTTTTTTAAATGTGTTTTTCTGGATATTTTTGTTATTTTGTCTCTCACTGTTAAATTAAACCTACCATTAAAATTATAGACGAATCATTTCTTTGTCAGTGGGCAAACGTACAAAATCAGCAGGGGATCAAATATTGTATGGGTCCAGTTATGTCAGCCTGTCTGTGCCATTTATCTTAAAGCAACCCTGTCCCTAAAATCCAAGAGGAGGTGCATGTTCCCTGTAGTGAAGATGGTAAATACTTACCTCTGCCGCCTCCTATACTGCTGTGATGAAGGGGAATTGCTGATGAAGGTCACTACAAAAAAAAATTCTGGGAGTGTCCCACTGTGTGCTCATTTGTTCCTTTTATTAACCTCTACATCAGTACATACATGTGTCCTGTAGTAATGTAGGGGTCATTGGGAGGAATCGGTGAGTGCGGAAGTGACACAGGAGGTCTACACACTGAAAAGTGTTGGTTTCTGAAGAGACCTCAGTTGGTAGTTCCTTTTCATCTTCGCGCATAGATAGCTGGAGAGGTATAGTAAGTATTTTCTATATTCTGTACAAGTAGCATGCTTATTTCTGTTTGAGTTTTTAGTTAAAGGGTTGTTTTAAAGCCCAGCTCTATTTTATATTTTTAGATAGAATGGAGAAGGGTTAGTACTTCTGTCACGAAGACCTGATAGAAGTTGCATGTCTTGCAAACTCTTTCTAAACTAAAATAAAGAATTTGGCTGAAACTTTGTTCGATCCTGCAGCACAATCTGCAACCGAGTTAAAGGGGTTGTAAAATTATTATTTTTTCACTTTAATGCATTCTATGCATTAAGGTGAAAATAAACGAGGATTTGCACCCCCCCCCCCCCCCCCCCCCTTCCCATTTACTTACCTGACCCTCGGCCGGGGTTCTCTGCTCATTCATTGGTTGCTCTGCTGTCAATCCCATCCAATGACGCGGTGCACAGGGGGCTGAGTGATACAGTGAGCGGCTATATCACGAGAGCGCGCCCGCAAGAACTAACCACCATGCGAGAGAGCTCGCATTAAGGTGGAAAGTCCTTGCGGGTAGGAGCCGAGACAGCTGCCGAGACAGCTGCCCCAGACGTCAGCCAAATGTAGGGAAAAGCCGAGATCCCTGCTGACGTCAGCCTGCTCTGAGCTCTGAAGAGGGAGGGGCCGCAGACTTTGCTGGGAGGAGGGAAGAGCCGAGATCCTGCTGACGTCTGCCCGCTCCGAGCTCTGAAGAGCAAAGGGCTGCAGATGTCAGCCGGGAGGAGAAAGAAACCTCCGACAGAGCAGTGGCTGTAAAAATGGGATTACCGTATTAAATACAGTTACAAAGGGAGACACACACTGCACCTTATATGAATTTTACAGTTTTTTAATGAACGTTACTAGGGGTTAAAGGGGTTGTAAAATTATTATTTTTTCACTTTAATGCATTCTATGCATTAAGGTGAAAATAAACGAGGATTTGCACCCCCCCCCCCCTTCCCGTTTACTTACCTGACCCTCGGCCGGGGTTCTCTGCTCATTCATTGGTTGCTCTGCTGTCAATCCCATCCAATGACGCGGTGCACAGGGGGCTGAGTGATACAGTGAGCGGCTATATCACGAGAGCGCGCCCGCAAGAACTAACCACCATGCGAGAGAGCTCGCATTAAGGTGGAAAGTCCTTGCGGGTAGGAGCCGAGACAGCTGCCGAGGGACCCCAGAAGACCAGGTTCAGGGCCACTCTGTGCAAAACGAGCTGCAGAGGGGAGGTAGGTATAACATGTTTGTTATTTAAAAAATGTGCCTTTTAGTGTTCCTTTAATCACTGTTTGGCATTTCTAAAGAGAAGCTGCATTAGGGCGCCTATTCTTCTTCTTTTTTTTTGTATGTAGTTTCCTGTTCTAAGAACTTTCGTGGGAGCCAATTCTCACCTTGCTTCCGTGTTTCCCTGAAAATAAGACCGGGTCTTATATTAATTTTGCCTACAAAAAACACACTAGGGCTTACTTTCAGGGGATGTCTTAGTTATTCACGGCATGTAAAATGACAATCTTAAAAGTGGTTGTAACTCTACCCTACTCTACCCTACCCTACTTTTAAGTATGCAATGGGGTTTATTTACTAAAGCTGGGAAGTGCAAAATCAGGCTCACTTCTGCACAGAAACCAATGAACTTCTTACCCCAGCTTGTTTATTTAAGCTTTGCTAATAAAACCTGGAAGCTCATTGGTTTTTATGCAGAAGTGAGCCTGATTTTGCACTTTCCAGCTTTAGTAAATAAACCCCATTGTGTACTTAAAAGTGGGGTATGCCTGTATTCTGTTCCTTTAAAGTACAGTGCTTGTGCTTGGTGCTGTGTCATTTATCCTGGATTAAATCAATAAAATATTCCTGTGTCCCCTGTCTTCTCTCCCTCTCCCCCAGTCAGGTCAGTATTTTGACATCATTTGAAAAAAAAACATCTGGCTTAAAATTATGTAATCGGTTTTAATAAAAAGATTATACGGTACTGGTATAAGTGTGTATACTGGCAGTGTGTCTCCCTTTGCAACAGTTTTCAGAGATACAGTACCTTTCTAACAGATCCCCTGGGCCCCGCACATGATCTTCTCTTCTCTGCTCTGAGATCCCTGCTGACGTCAGCCCGCTCTGAGAAGGGAGGGGCCCCAGACATCAGCCAAATGGAGGGAAAAGCCGAGATCCCTGCTGACGTCAGCCTGCTCTGAGCTCTGAAGAGGGAGGGGCTGCAGACGTCGCTGGGAGGAGGGAAGAGCCGAGATCCTGCTGACGTCTGCCCGCTCCGAGCTCTGAAGAGCAAAGGGCTGCAGATGTCAGCCGGGAGGAGAAAGAAACCTCCGACAGAGCAGTGGCTGTAAAAATGGGATTACCGTATTAAATACAGTTACAAAGGGAGACACACACTGCACCTTATATGAATTTTACAGTTTTTTAATGAACGTTACTAGGGCTTATTTTCGGGGTGGGGCTTATATTGCAGCCCTCCTTGATAATCATGCTAGGTCTTATTTTCGGGGTAGGGCTTATTTTCGGGGAAACACGGTAGCTAACCAGAGCAAAAAAAATTAAAAATCTAACCTTAATAGGTGACTTGACTAGACCTGGCTCTCAAATTTTTCAAGGCCTGTCTATGAAGTTACAGATAGTTGATGCTCTATGGCCCAATTTTGTCCTAACAGATGGCCACCTGATTGGTAAACATGACAGATGGGTTGTCCCTTCTAAGTGATTTTTGAGCTGAGAGATAAAAAGTCAGAAATTTAGATGTATTGATTCAGTTTGAGAGAAAACCATGGTGGATGTTGTAAAATCTGCAATCTTTTTCTCCAATTTTCAGACTTTCAAGAAGAAGCCAGAACATTTCCCCTTCTTCTTCAAGAGTATAATGGAGGCATCAGTGGCAGAAGAATCAAAAAGTGATTACACGTTACAAGAGCGCACAATTCTCCTCCTTTTTCTGGATCACTGCTTCAACAGCCTAGTAACTGTCTATATATTATATTGAGTTACATATGTTTAGTCTACTGTTAAAGATGATATATACAGTATAGTTTTTTTTTTTTTTTTTTTGTGTGTGTGTATGTATATATATATGTATATGTATATATATATATATATATATATATATATATATATATATATAATATTTTTTCAACTGGGTAGATGTTGTTTGATTATTATTGTTATTCATAGGAGTAACCCCAAAAGCCACATTTCAGACATTGCTTTGATAATATTCTAACTAGCATAGCCAGTATAGTAGCAGAAGAAAGAAATACTGATATCTGATCTACCAAGCTCAAATGTTTGTGTACGTTGAAACACACACCTCCTCTGCCTAGATTTTGTCTATGAATTTGCAAAGCAATAACAGTTCCGTCACCCCACTGGGATGTAGAGAGGAGAATGCTTTTTAGAAACTATACATGTTTAAATGGAACAATGAGCTGTTCTCTAATCCCTTCTCTGCAACAGGTTATATCCTAACAAGGCAAATATGTTGTTGCTGATAAAGTGGGGAATTTTGTATCTTTAGTTTTCTAAAGGATAAGCTCACTTTTGGAATATTTTATGTTTTCCACCCATTTTTAGGGTGTAACATGTTCCTGCACCCCCACCCTTTGATGGTGGGTTCCTTTCCCTGCACTCGTTGTCACTCTTGAAAAGTAGCTCAGCTGTGCGTGGCTCTGTCCCTCTGTCCACACAGCCACGTCATTCATTCACAGTTTGCTTTGAATGAATAAACTACAAGTACAGTTAACACCACAGCAGAAGTACTTGTACTTTAAATGAACTGCAGGCGTGCTTACCAGCCTGCCTGTAGTTCATTCACACTGCCTACAGCCCTGCAATGACAGCCCATACCAACAGAGCTATAGGCCGTGTGTGGAGGAGTCTGACATTGCACCCACGATCTGCTGGTTGTGTGTGCAATGCTTTCCAGACTTCTGTTTTAAAAGATAATAAATGCACATTTGTTTTACCTGGGGGGAAAAAAAGATGTGAATTTATTTTTAATGTAATGGTGTTCTTATCCTTTATGCTATTTGTTACTAGTCTTCACCCATAGCGTAGACTAGAGGGGTAAATCCTGCCAATATGATTGCTACATTATCTTCTACTCTAATGCCCTGTACACACGATTTCCTGACATGCGAAAACCCAACGTGATTCCTCTCAAGCCTGCCTTGCATACACACGTTCAGTCAAAAAAACGCTCAATCAAAGCGTGGAGATGTCCAACACGTACGACGGCACTACAAAGGGGACGTTCCATTCAAATGGCGCCACCCTTTGGGCTGCTTTTGCTGATCCTTGTGTTAGTTAAAGTTTGGTGGGAGACGATTTGCGCTTTTCAGCCTTGTGCTTTTTCAGTCTGTTACAGCGCGAAAAATGTGCTATCTCCATTACAAACGCTAGTTTTACTAGAAGGAGCGCTCTCGTCTCATACTTGATTCTGAGCATGCGTGTTTTTTTCCTCTCGGAAAAGCATACACAGGAGCGGTTTTCCCAATGAGAAAAAGACTGACGGGGAACACGACGGGAAAAAATAGAGCAGGTTCTAATTTTTTTGCGGGCAGTTTTCTCGTCTGGAAAACTGCTATGGGGCATACGCATTACCGGTTTTCCCGACCAACCTAAAAAATGGCAGTTTTCTCGTCGGAGAAAACCGGTCGTGTGTACGCGGCATTAGAATTCAACATTAAATAATCCTAATGTGTTTACTGTAAATGGTTTTCCTTTAAGATCTCTGCTCTTAAGTTTCAGACCAGAATATATTGAGATTTCCTATTCCTTTGCAGGAGGTTGACCTAATTCGTGGACAAATCCAGCAGCTCATATCCCTGCCCATGTGGTCCTGTCTGCAGCCAGTAAGCTTTCATACCTTTTTGGTCATTTATATAAAAATAGTTTGATAGCGGCAAAGGATGTTGGTGGACTTTTTATGCATTTCAACACGGGGGGAAAACTTGTACATGAAGTTATTGCAATGTTGTATTGACCACTGACTTCTAAATTCTAGGCTCGTCTGGAGCAGGAACTTAAAAAAAAACAAAAGCTTAGAAAGTTCTGGAACCTCATTAAGAAGAATGATGACAAGATGGACCCAAAGGCACAAGAGATGTATGTAATATCTAAAAAAATGTCATAACCTGGAAATAGTTCAGTGTTTTGTAACCCTGTCAAGATTTAATTCTTAATGAATACTCTTCCTATAGCATAGAATTTTGTGATTTACCTTTAACAATGGTACAGTAAAACCTTGGTTTGAGAGTAACTTGGTTTGAGAGCGTATTGCAAGACATGCAAAATGTTTTAATACATTTTGCCTTGGTATACAAGCGATGTCTTGATATAAGGGCAGCGTCATGTCACAACTGAGTATAAAAAAAGAAGAGAGGAGCCTCTAAGTGTAGCAATATGGTTACATTTAGAGTCGGTTCACACATAGGCGGCACGACTTCGGGGGCCACTCTGCATGTCGTCCTGAGGATGACTTCAGAGGCGATTCGCAAAACGACTTCTGTATAGAAGTCGATGCAGATCTCCCCGAGCCGCCCCCGAAATACTACAGGAACCTTTTTTCTAAGTCGGAGCGACTTGCGTCGCTCCTATTAGAACGGTTCCATTGCATTGAATGGGACCCGACACATCTGGCGACTGAGCCGCCTGTTGTGTCGCCCCAGTGTGAACCAGGTCTAAATGAAGGTACAACATTTAGCAACTTATTGCTACACTTAGTGGTGCCTCTCTTCTCTTTTATACCCTGTAAAAAAATGCTTTGATATACAAGTGCTTTGGATTACAAGCATGTTTCTGGAAGGAATTATGCTCGCAAACCAAGGTTTTACTGTATATGATTAATAAAAAGTGACTTGAGCTTCTAGAGTCTTTTTTGTTTCTATTTGTGTATTGACTTCATTGTCCTATTTCTCTTGCTCTGCAGGGCCAAGCAGGAAAGAATATTTCTGCGGAAGCTTATACAGAAGTTCTTATCTGTGCTCACGTCAATTCAAGCAACAGGTAACTCACAACTTTTTAGAGGAAATAAAATTAGATTCCGGGCTGAACTGGATGACATGAGGTGTGTGTGTGGCCAGCTTTGAAAGAGTTTTTTTCAGGACAAAGTAAAAAAAAAAAAAAAAACATGTACAATACTTGCACATTTTCTCATGTTCTATCCCTTTAACCCTTTTGCTGCCACCCAGGTAATGCTTGCATCAGCGGTGACATTTACACACACTAAGGAATGCGCGTGTATTTTCACAGCCAACATTTGACTTTCTGTTGGAAATGATTTAGGTGGCTCCAAAGACTGATCACTTCCACTGGTCCAGGAACTAACAACCTCCTGCCATGTGTCCTGGGGTCTGCTGTCCCACCTGTTGGCCTGGGACAGGCACTGTGGGGGTGGAGGGAGCTCAGCGAACACCTGTTTGCTCATCCTCCCTCTGGTAAAAGAACCTGGAAGTGACATGTGTTGCTTAACTAATTATTTTCCCACGTACATTCACATATGTAAATGCTTGCATTGGGTGCAGCTACTTAGGAAAATGACGATTGTGCTACATGTTGCATATCGGCATGCACACCAGAGTAGGAGCAATAATTCTAAGGTCCTTCATTGTTAACACTAAAGGGTTTATTTGATAAAACGGGAGAGTGCAAAATCTGGTGCAGCTGTGCATGCACCAACTTCAGCTTGTTCTGTTAAGCTTTGACAATAACCTGAAGGCTGATTGGTTTCTATGCAGAGCTGCTCCAGATTTTGCACTCTTTAGTTTTAGTAAATCAGCCCCTAAGGGTCCATTCACATTACCATGCAGCCTAAACCACTTCTGCCTGTACAGCATTTGGGGCTGCAGTGCTGTGAGATTTATCACATCACACAGCTCCTCCCCCCCTTTTTTTTAACAGGAATTTATATGAAGTGTACAAAGTATCACTGCACAGCAACACAGTGTGCTGCTCTTGTTGTGTGGTGACATGTGGGTCACGCAGAGCGGTGTGATATTAGGCACACATGTTGCATAATATTGCATAGCTCTGAAACGCTGCTTTCTTTTCTGAACATGACACACAGGGGGAGATTCACTAAAACTGGAGCATACAGAATCTGGTAAATCTGTGCATAGTAACCAATCGGCTTCTAGCTTATCCAGTTAAGCTTTGAAAATATAACCTAGAAGCTGATTGGTTACTTTGAACAGCTGCACCAGATTCTGCATGCACAAGTTTTAGTAAATCTCCCCTCACTAAAAACTATTGTTTTCTGTGTGACATTGCAGTTACCTCATGGAAACAAACGCAGGTAACTGCGTATAGTGCGACTGGGCCCTAAACTAATGACCTGTAAGGCTCCATTCACATCTAGGTGTTTTTACGCCCGAAGCCCAACGCTATTGCAGCCTGCAATACGCTGGAGGGGTGATTTAACATTGTCGGCTATGGAGATGGTTCACATCTCCACGCCGAAACGCCGTACGCCTGAAGCTCAAAACAAGTCCCGGGCCCTTTTCTTCAGACGGGTTCGGCATAGCCGACAATGTTTTCATAACCTCTCCGACGTATTGTAGGCTAAAAAACGTCGCGTTTTGTCGCGGCAAATCGCGGAACAAAACGCAGCAATTTATCGCGGTACAATACGCTGCGTTCAGGTGTGAATGCAGCCTAAAGGCTTTTAAATTGTGGACACGTTTGTTGCAGTTTTACCTGTAAACACAATGTTGGGTGTCTATTTACGCAACTTGTCCTTTTTTTTTTTGTTTTATGTTTTTACTTTTTTTGTTTTCAATGTGTAATAATATATTGCGTTTGTGTGAATTAAATTAATTTAAATAAAATGTTACTTTTACGTTTTACTGAAAATATGCATTTGATAAACCGTTATACTGAGGTAAAATGACATAAACAATCATATTTACCACCATTTTATTCCCCAGTACCCCTGCTTTCAGAAAATGTTATAATTTTCACGAATATTCATGCCTAAAATGTGCATTTGACATGTGTGCAAAGAATTCAAAAGTGATTCTGACAGGGGAAGGTTTTCTGGGAGTACAGAAAAATATTCTTTGATCTGCCAGAAATACACACAGAAATGACCATGTCTTTTTGTCCGGGCACGACGCTTTCTCCAGCTATATTCTCTGCATTGGCAGAGAGGCAACCGAAAACAAGTTCACATCCTATTCACCGGTTTCTATCTGACATAGATCAGCTGAAGTTTTCTATATTGAAAACTGCCATAGTTTCTTTGCTAGTTCGATACAGAACCAGCATTGCTTTCTATTTTGCTCTGAAACAGGTCTATCTGATTTTGTTAAGATAGCCCATGCCACTCGCAACATCTTTTGTTTATTCTCCAGCTTGAGATAACACAGAAAGTTGCAAAAGACACTTTTTTGGAAATAATTTATTATAGATTTTCATGTGACAACACTGAAGAAATTACACTTTGCTACAATGTAAAGTAGTGAGTGAACAGCTTGTATTACAGTGTAAATTTGCTGTCCCCTCAAAATAACTCAACACACAGTCATTAATGTCTATACAGTTCTGAGTGGAACCTGTCCTGTTAAACGGCTGTTTGGTTTCCTGCGCAATTACCATAGGCACAACTGCTTATATAGAGAGAGGAGAATTATGACGCAAGGATGACCAAACCTAGAGGTGTCTATTAGTCCAACATTTGAAGTCCATAAAATAATGTAAAAGTCCATTTTGTCCATACAGGAAGCGCCAACACTTCAAGCAGCTTGTTCTTTAGAGTTAGAAGTGAGACTCTGCCATGCTGTGCAAACAATGAAAATGAAAAAACACAAGCAAGTGTAGTGGTTTGATCACACTGAATTTATTGTGCAGGAACCCACAGTGCTCTCTTTCCCTATAACAGCCAGAGCATATGAACCTGATGCCCAGAAGACAGATGAGCTCTACCCCTGCACTGTTTCTGTGAGTTGCTTGATTTTAGTGCAAATTCAGTGTGATGAAACCACTACACTTGGATGGCGCTTGTGTTTTTCTTTTTCGATGCTTACAACCGCTTATATTTCTGCACATGTGACAAGGTGACGTCGCAGGACAGCAACCTGGAAATGGGGACATGTCATTGTCATCTCATAACATGAAGTGGCTGTATGGTGACTTTGAAGGATTACCAGGTATTATTTCAATGAAGGCTTTACATTTTTAAATATTTTAAAATTACTTTTGAAATTACATTAACGAGTTAAAGACTAATATGAGCTTTTACTGGTTTGGTTTACATCTACTTTGAATATTGTTTTTAGCACTTCCAGCTGGTCATTGTAAGAAATGCACTAACCACGGTTACAGCAGAATTCATTATCGATTTGGTGACTATATACACCAGATATTTTAGGTTGATTTTTCTAACAGATCTTTTGCTTTTGGGGTAGACTATAATAACAAAGTATATAGATATGTTTATTGGATGCTGAGACGTAGTTTCTGTTTTTTTTGCAGGTCCTGTCTCTTTGGAAAGAATACACTATTGTGAGCGCTTTATAGAACTTATGATTGATTTAGAGGTAACTTTTTCTTGTTTTTTCGAATACTATTTCTTAACTACACATCAAATGACACTAGGCGTTGTCATATTATAGCTACTTGGGTTATGCTGCCACCTTCAGTTAAATGGACACTGGGCAGGAAAACATAGAATTCCCTGCCTAGGCATAACCCCAACTCGGCTTATCTAATCTTCAATATTTTGCTAGTGGGCTTAGACGATGGATGTGCCCGCCCACCAAGCGCGTACAAGTTTTCCCGAGCCTGGCAGGCTTCGGAAGCAACGCATGCGCAGTTGCGCTGTCAGTTCCGCGGCCATCTTTTTTACGGGGATTCATGAGCAGCCCGAAAATGGGCTGAAATTTACGGGCTGCCCGTAAATTAACTAGCATTTGGCAACACTGGCTGATACCACACTAACAATTCTAATTTCTCATATTTTTTTCATAGTGCTGGAAGGAAAAGTATGTGAACCGATAGATTAATTACTTCAGCAAATGCTAATTGGAGTCAGTAATTTGCACACCTGGAGTCCAATAAATGAAATTAGTTTTAGAGGTGGGACACTCAAATATTTTAAGAATGCTGTTCACAAAAAGCTAAAGTTAAATTGTTCAGGAAGAATACTCGGCACTATGTATGGCACAGAAGGGGCTCAGCTTGCCAACATCAAAACATCATCCCAACAGTGAAGTATGGCCATGGAAACGTCATGATTTGGGCTGGCTTTGCTGTCTCAGGACCTAAATCACTTGACATTATTGAGGGGAAAATGAATTCCATCTGGATACTGTTCCCTTGTAAATATTATGGTCACCCTCTGACTCTATCCTGCTATCTCTCACATCTTCAATCTCTTCCTCTCTTCTGGCATCTTTCCCAACTCTCCAAAACATGCACTAGTCACTCCCATACTTAAAAGCCCTCAATGGATCCCACCAATCTTAACAATATACATCCTATCTCCTTGCTTCCCTTTTCCAACAAACTCCATTGAACTCTGGGTCTACAAGCTAGTGAGCTACCACCTCACTAAGAATAACCTTTTTGATCCCCTTCAGTCTGGATTGCGCCCTCAACACTCCACAGAAACTGTTCTCCTAAAACTTGTACATAATTTACAAATGGCTAACTGGTCACTATTCTGTCCTCCTACTTCTGGACCTTTCTGCTGACTTTGATACATTTGGCCACCCCCTAACTTTAAAAAAAAACTCAACTCCCTTGATCTCTTTGACTGTGCTCTTCATTGTTCCTCATCCTACTTCTCCTACCACATCTTCAGTGTCACAACTCTGCCTCCTCCTGTCCTCTACCCTTTTTTGTCTGAGTCTCCCAAGGTTCTGTTCTTGCTTGGACTTCTCCTATTCTCGATCTCTACTTGCTCTCTGGGTCAGCCAATGCCATTTCTACGCTGACGACACCCAAATTTATATCTATACTCCTCAGCTCACTCCAGTCTCCTCACGCATCACTAATTTACTAACGGACATATCAGTCTTGATGTCGCACCAATTCCTCAAACTCAATCTATCTATCCAAAACTGAGCTCATAATATTTCCTCCCCACGTGCCCCTTCCCCTGACTTCTCTGTCAAGATCAATGGCACATCTATCAGTCCGTCCCCACATGCCACAGTGCTAGGTGTAATCCTGGACTCTGAACTTTCCCTTCAGGCCCACATTCAATCACTGTCCAAAGCTTGCTGCCACAATATCTCCAAAATACACCCCTTAACCGATCACATGGCAAGGCTTCTAATTCACTTTCCTGATTATCTCTCATCTCGACTACTGTGACATCCTCCACATTAGATTACCTTTACATAGGCTGTCCCCCCTTCAGTCTATCATAGGTGCTTCTGCCAGTTTCTATTACCTTACCCAGCCGTTTAGTGTCTGCCACACCTCTCTGCCAATCCCTCCCTGGTTATTTACAAAAGAATGCACAACTCTGCACCTACATCACTAACCTAGTCTCAAAATACCAACCAAATTGTTCTTTGTTCCTTCCAAGGCCTCCTGCTCCCTTGTCACCTTCTCCTAGGACGCCTTCAGGATGCTCGCCTCCAGGACTTCTCTTGAGACTTTCCCATCCTCTGGAACTCCATACCGCTTTTTTAGCTTAAAGCGGGAGTTCACCCGAAAAACAATTTTTAACATTAGATTGAGGCTCATTTTGTGAAGGAGAATCGGGTGTTTTTTTTTAAAATCGAAGCCGTACTTACCGTTTTAGAGATAGATCTTCTCCGCCGCTTCCGGGTATGGTCTTCGGGACTGGGCGTTCCTATTTGATTGACAGGCTTCTGACGGTCGCATACATCGCATCACGAGTAGCTGAAAGAAGCCGAACGTCGGTGCGGCTCTATATGGCGCCTGCGCACCGACGTTCGGCTACTTTCGGAAAATCGTGACACGCTGTATGCGACCGTCGGAAGCCTGTCGGAAGACTGTCAATCAAATAGGAACGCCCAGTCCCGCAGCCCATACCCGGAAGCGGCAGAGAAGATCGCTCTCTAAAACGGTAAGTACTGCTTCGATTTAAAGAAAAACACCCGATTCCTCTTCACAAAACGAGCATCCATCTAATGTTAAAAATTTAGTTTTTGGGTAAACCTCCACTTTAACTCTAGCTATATGTCTTGTCTGTGTAATTTTGCACAATATTGTTAATATTTTTTGCTCTGGTTCCCCATTAAGGCTTTACTTCCCACCCGCCGGTGGTTCAATACAGTGCTGGATGATTCTCACCTAGTTGTACACTGCTATTTATCCAGTCTCTGCAAAACAGAGGAAGAAGGACATTTGTTTTCTCAGGTATGGTATTAATGTTTAAGACGGTAGATCAGGGGATTCAATTGTATGCATTCACTAATGATGTACCTTTTTATAGCTTTTAGACATGTTAAAGTTCTACGCTGGCTTTGAAATTAATGACCAGACTGGCAATGCACTGACAGAAAATGAAATGACCACCATTCACTATGACCGAATCACTTCTCTACAGGTATGTCTAGATTTCCAGTTATAAATTCAAAATCACTGCAGACCAACTGTTTTACTACCAAGGAAATATACAGTTCATCCTAGCAATCAAAAGCTAGAATACCGGCCATAAACCTGTTTGAAAATTAATCTGCTGACTCTTCTTCACTTACACTACTGTATCAATTTTACATGCTGTCAAAGTGATGAAGATTGGAGATCATGTTTATATGTACAATCGGCAAAGTAGCCACCTAGAAACCAAAATGCTGTAGAGAACAATTTTAATTTATCCATATATAAAACATATTTTTTTAGCCTTCTTAAGGGTGCCTTTATCAGACAACCGTGACGTTGCCTGATGGTGACTGTTGCCCGATGAAGGGGCCCTTGCATCTGCTTTGAAATATTGCTTTATTTATATGATAAATAAACATTGCCTCCTAGAGCATTTTTTTCAAACTTTTTTCAGTCAAGGTGTTCTTTAGAACTAAACACTATCCCAGGGCTTTTTTCTTATATCAGGAGGTGCTTCCAAGCACATGCTTTTTTGCATGTTCGTGCATATTGCATTTTTTAACCACTACTGCCCGGGAAGATTTGGCTGCTCAATGACCAGGCCATTTTTTGCGATACGGCGCAGCGTCAGTTTAACTGACAATTGCGTGGTCGTGCGATGTTGAACCCAAACAAAATTGACGTCCCTTTTTTTCCACACAAATAGAGCTTTCTTTTGGTGGTATTTGATCACCTCTGTGTGTTTTTTATTTTTTGCGCTATAAACAAAAAAAGAGCAACTATTTAAAAAAAATAAAAAATAATATTTTGTACTTTTTGCTATAAGTATCCACAATTTATTTTTTCAAAAAAGCGTTTTTTTTAGTGCTGTCAAGCGATTAATCGCATTAATGTCATAGTTAACGCACGATTAATCGCGCGATTAAGGAGGTTCACCCTTTTAAAACATTTTTTTTTTGTTTTCTTATTTATTTATTTTTTATAATATTAAATTGTGTTTTTTTTATTTTTTTACATTTTGATCACTTTTATTGCTGTCACAAGGAATGTAAACATCCCTTGTGACAGCAATAGGTGGTGACAGGTACTCTTTATGGAGGGATCGGGGGTCTAAAAGACCTCCGAGCCCTCCTTTGCACTTCAAAGTATTCAGATCGCCGAAAACGGCGATTCTGAATACTGTGTACTTTTTTAAATCCGGCGCCATTGGCAGCCGAGAAACCCGGAAGTGACGTCATGACGCCGCTTCCGTGGTTTCAATGCGGAGACTGAATCAAAGCCGTTTACGGCTTAGTGTCAGTCTCCGCTTGAACACAGAAGGCGCCGGATGGAGGATCGGGTCTCCCGGTGGGACGGGAGGCCCGGTCAGAGCGGCGAAAGGCGGCGGGAGGGGGGGGATGTCCCCTCCCGCTCCTCCGGCATAACAACCGAGCGGCTTTTAGCCGCATCGGTTGTTATGTTTGGATAGCCGATTGCCCGCTCTAAACAACGGTACCTGGATGATGCCTGCGGCTGCAGGCATCATCCCGGTATAACCCCCGAACGTTAATCGCGCGATAAAAAAGTTGACGGCGTTAAAATGAGTCTGCTAACGCGTTTAATTGACAGCACTAGTTTTTTTTTCTACATATTTTTGGTAATAAAATTCACAATAAGTGTATATTTAATTGGTTTGTCCGAAAGTTATAGCATCTACAACATAGGGGATAGATGTATGGCAATTTTTTTTTTTTTTACTAGTAATGGCGGTGATCTGTGATTTTTATCAGTGCTCCCACATTATGGCAGACTCATCAGACACTTTTGACAAATTTTTGGGACCATTGGCATTTATACAGCAATTAGTGCTATAAAAATGCACTGATTACTGTGTAAATATCACTGGCAGGGAAGAGGTTAACACTAGGCGGCGATCAAGGGGTTAATTGTGTTTCCCTGACTGTGTTCTAACTGTGGGGGATGGTAAAGATTCCTTGTGATGGCATGGGCAGTGACAGGCACAGTTTACTGAGAGATCTTGGGGTCTATTAGACCTCAGATCTCTCCTCTGCACTCAAAAGCATCTTATCAAACTGAGATTGGTTTCATCAGAGGCTTGTAAACAAACAAACTGAAACCGGAAGTTACTAAATCCTTGTTGCTTCTGGTTTCATTCATCACAGCGGGCATGGGTACAGATGTGTCTTCCTCCTCTCTGTGTTTATTGGATCGGACAAGTCGTGGAGAAGAAGTCCTGAACTCCCTGATCACACCAAGGAGCCCGAGAACTACTGTGTGAGGGGGGGTCCTTCTGTGCCCTGTAGAAGTAATTGGGTGGCTGTAGAGTCACCCTGATCACCACTACAGGAAAACCCACCATTGCTCAAAAGGCTGATACCAAGATCATGGCCGCAGCTGCAGCCATGATCCTGGTATCACCACTTGTTCCCGAGGATGTACGGGTACATCTTTAGGATGGGAAGTGGTTACATTTCTCAAGATCCTGTAGGAATATGCATGTGGGGTCTTGAGCATCAATGAGACTATGCTGAGACATGGTGATGTCACTGTGCCTGCAGTAAGTGGGGTCCAAAGAATGTATTTTTTATATACAGTTTCTTGTAAAAGTTAAAAAAAATAACATTTATTTGGAGGTGTAGGGGGGCTGTCATTAACGCCAACCTTGCATTTAATTTAAGGACTAGTTTATTTTATAGATGGTGTTTATCGAGTGGTAACATTCACTAAAGGTTACTGCTTGCGATATGAAGGTCACGGAAATAATTTTTCAGAAATATGACATGAAATAATAAGTCAATTCATCAAAGTAAAATATTGAATGTAAATACCGCAAAAAAAAAAGGATAAATTATTAAAATCAATTCAATAAAAACACAAACCCATTTGTTATTTATCACCTGGTCTTTACTGGTGGTATTTAAAAAAAAGTACAAAATAACAAATACAGGGACTCTGCACTGCACAGGAAGTGAAAATTATGCAATGTATCCATGTGAAAATGTTCTCTTCTGAGTTCAGGAATGAAAATAAAATGTAACAATTCATCAGAGGGAGATCGTTTTGTGAATGAAAGCACCCTAGAATGTTTTGATAGTTTCACAATACAGTGGGACCTTGGATTACGAGCATAATCCGTTCCAGGAGAATTCTTGTAATCCAAAGTACTCGCATATCAAAGTGAGTTTCCCCATAGAAGTCAAATGTTGGAGACCGCACTCGCAAACAGAGTCCGGTTCTTTTTAAAATACAGTGCTCGTATTGCAAAACGCTCGTTAACCGTATTACACGCAATCCAAGGTTCCATTGTCTTGCTGTGTGACTTCTGGTGCAGTGTTAACCTGCTAAAATAAAGAAAAAAAATTGTGAAAGCAAAAACCAAAAATAACGCAAAATTTTTGTGCTAAATATCGCAAAACATAAATATTTACTGCATTCATTAAAGAACACATGTATTTTAGCGAGTCCGCTACTTTTGAGATAAATTAACGCATTAGTGTTTTTAACTCAAACATATATGCAGTATTTATCACTTTGTAAACTGACCCCAATGTGCCTTTAAAAAACTTTACTAAGCACCATTTTCATCTGAACTGTAGAAGATGATCCCTGAAGGAATCTTTTGGAGAAAGGCTTATTAATTTTATTTCTGGGCTTTAACAATAATATAAATGTGAAATAAGGCCACTTCTAGCATGTTATGACACTGACCATAGCAAATCAGGAGGCACCTGCTCCCATAAATACACACACACGCACCTTATTTTCTTGTTCAAGCTTGAAAAGTTTGTTTTTTTGTGGACTTGGGTGACCTCTTGTATCTCTTTACTTAGAGAGCAGCATTTGCACACTTCCCAGAACTTTGCAACTTTGCGCTTTCCAATGTAGCAGCTGTGGATACACGGGAATCCCTTGTGAAGTTATTTGGACCACTAAGGTAAGTGGGTAAATGCAGTCTACTTTATTAAAGGTACTTTGTGATGTATTATTATGTTCATAAATTGTTTAATTTTACAAGATTCCAAACTTCTCTCTTTTGTCACTTGGATATTGCTTGTATAAAGTCTTTCTCACCCATTGAGGGGTGTAAGGAGGTCACCTGAATTGTTAAAAATTGTAAAGTTTTGCACATGCTCTGTGCTCTTTCCCGCCATAAAATGGGATGTGTTGTGGAACTACACATCCCATGAGGCATTGTAAAACTCTGACATTCACAGACATGACTAGGCATGATGGGAATTGTAGTTCCTGAACAACTGGAGGGCCGTAGTTTGAAGACCCATGCTTTAAACACTCCAGCCTCCTTTGGGGGTAAACTCGCCTGATTGTTTTGACCCCTTAAACTAATAACTTGGTCAAAACTCGCTTGTGTGCGTCTTCTTATGTTACCTGTATTTCTGTTCACTCCTAACCTCTGTTCCCTCCTCAGCAGCATATCGAGATGTTCACCGTGCAAAAAAGCAAGGATACATAATCGTGATAACTCGGTTTATTTAAAAGAATTTGGTAAAAAAATTGTTACACTTACATTTAAAAAGTACTTGCCCAGCATGTAGGGAATAAACATTCCTTTGAATCTCTGCATGACGTTGTGCCTCAATGGTGCCAAGTGTGTACGCATGCTTTTATTAGTGGTGATGTTACTGTGCTGTAGACCTGCCCAAAGTGTTTTCTCACACTAACTTTTTTTAAAGCATCTATAAAAAAAGCCATTGTAAGTAAATGAATTGGACAGGACCACGGCACAGTGACTTCAACATGTATGGCAGGACACACGCACACTAGGTATCGCTGTGGCGCAGACCATCTAGAGATTCAAATGCATGTTTATTTCCTAAGTGCGTGGGAAAGCACTTTTTTAATATGCGTGCAACACTTTCCACACCTCGGCTGTATTCTAGGATAGGTTGTTTTTTGCATTTTAGGAAATCTGTATTTTAGGGCTCCAGCTTCTCCGATAGGCAGAGAGGGAGGCATGTGAGGAAAATGGTAGAGGCTAAAGATCTATCTGCTCTGCTTTACCCATCTTGCAATTGTTAATTGGCTAAATGTGTTTTGAATAACCAAATGTCCTCTTTCCCTGAAACAACACTTCCTGAGTCCCCCAAAACAGGTCACATCAAGTACTTTTTGTGTAAAAATCCAATATTCTTACATAAATACCATACTAATACACTACTGATTCTTGATCATGCTACTAGGAGACTAAAAAGGTGCTGTCCTCCTAGATTACAGAATTGTGATTTAGATGAAGACTTCTATACCTGTAGACAATTGCAGAATTGTAGAATCACAGATCCTTCTAGCTTCTGGTCACATATTTCATCAGATGCAAAGGCTGTCCTTTTAGCTATGCGTTTTGGCAATAACTTGTTTTGTGTCCACTTGGATAGATTGCTTTAAAATGATTGTTTCAATTATTTTTTTTTGCAGTTCCAATACTCTCCACCAGGTAGCATCATATCTCTGCTTATTGCCAGCTCTCTCTGAAGGAGAAGAGACCAAATATGACAAAGAGTTTCTCTTAGAGCTTCTGGTAGGTATACAAAAGATACTTTGCCAGTAACATACATTTCTCTCATTAAAGTACTTCCTTAAAGGGTAATTAGGTATTACTTTCCAGCGTAACATGTAAAATGCAAAGATCTTTGCTTTAGAATTATGTTTGCATATATTGCTATTGTTTTATTGCAGTCAGCTTGCCCACATGAACCATGTTTTTTTCATGTATCTTTTGTGCAGGTGTCCCGGCATGAGCGTCGTATTTCTCAAATCCAGCAGCTGAACCAGATGCCCTTGTATCCCACAGAGAAGATCATATGGGATGAGAACATTGTGCCCACAGAGTACTATTCTGGGGAAGGTGAGGCTGCTGTAAACTGATCTGAAATACTCGTTGTGACTTCTCTAATGAGCTCTAATATCAGGAAACCCACTAATATAACTCTAACTTTGAAATGTGATCTCATTTTACCCAGCCATCCTGGAACGGCTAACACGGATGTGTCTTTTAACAAGTTCACTGCCTTTAAAGTGGAGGTTCACCCGGAAATCTAAATTTTTAACATTAGATTCATGCTCATTTTGTCAAGGGGAATCGGGTATTTTTTTTTAAAAACAAAGCAGTACTTACCGTTTTAGAGAGCGATCTTCTCCGCCACTTCCGGGTATGGGCTGCGGGACTGGGCTTTCCTATTTGATTGTTAAAGATTAGTACTAATGGCGCCCTTCCTATACTATTGCACTACCCGGCGCTTAGATACGTGATATCAAAGTAGTAGGTAACAGAATAATAAATATGTGCAAATTGCAGCAGCTGCTAAAAAAATAAGACAATGATCTTGAAGCGGTAAAAGATAAAACGAGTAAAACTTGTAAAAAGTCCCAAAAGTTCTATGTAAAACTGTAGCAGCGCTACTTCTAAACCATCGTTTAAAATTCTTCTATGGGTGAAATAAACTCATAGGCATACGATGACAGTGCTGATGGATCATACACAAACCGGTCCTTAAATAAGTGCTCCTTTCACCAAGGGGGTGTTCACCACGTGGGGGGATGTTTTAGTCCCCTGTTGGGGATGCACTCACCACAAGGTTGAATAAAAAGTGCCTGGATTATATATCTGTGTATGTCTCCCGAGAGATGCACTTCTCCGCCAGCAGGAATGTAAAGGTTCAACCGCATACATATAATGGAAAAGACACTCATATAGCGTAATACAGTTAAATCATTTATTGTGCCCAAAATAACATTCCCTTTGAATATTGTGCGTACCACAATTAAACAGTAATCAAGCAAAATGAAAATCAGTACTGTGCCTGACAGCTTCTCCCTGTGAGGATGCAGATGTCTGCCACACTCTCCTGTTCCTGCTCCTGGGGGCTGCACAGCTTCTCTGGTCATGGAATAAACTTCACGCTCTGACGCGTTTCGTCATAGGTTAGACTTCAACAGAGGGCGTGCACGCATTTATTTCACCCATAGAAGAACTTTAAACGATGGTTTAGAAGTAGCTGCTACAGTTTTACATAGAACTTTTGGGACTTTTTACAAATTTTACTCGTTTTATCTTTTACTGTTTCAAGATCATTGTTCCTATTTGATTGACAGGCTTCCGATGGTCGCATCTATCGCGTCACGATTTTTCCGAAAGTAGCCGAACGTCGGTGCGCTGTATAGAGCCGCACCGACGTTCGGCTTTTTTCGGCTACTCGTGACGCGATGTATGCGACCGTCGGAAGACTGTCAATCAAATAGGAACGCCCAGTCCCGCAGCCCATACCCGGAAGCGACGGAGAAGATCGCTCTCTAAAACGGTAAGTACTGCTTTGTTTTTAAAAAAACTACCCGATTCCCCTTGACAAAATGAGCATCAATCTAATGTTAAAAAAAAAAATTATTAATAATACCTGCTGTAAATAAAATCAAGTACACCTGTCAGTTTTTCAGGCAGACTTGATTGGATAGTCCATGTATCCTTATGGTCTGTCGGGTGTAAACGAACTTGTGTCCATTTTATACCCACCTACCTACAATCCGATTCGGTCCACTAAAAAAAAAAAAAAAAAAAACGGAAAGGAGATCCGCTCCTCTGTGTAGACATATTGGATTGGAGGGCAGTCGGGTGTAGTGTAAACCGACAGTTTACACCCACCCATAGAGCATAGCAGGCTGTGTCCGTGTCTGCTCTGTATAAACTGAAAAGACACAGGCCTGTCATCCACCCGCTTTTCTCTGATCAGCAGGTGATCAGCAGGCAGATTCCACCCTCTGTGAAAGGGGCCCAACAAACCAACATGTTTCTGATTTTAGGATCACTGGTTCATCTAAGTGTAGCTGTAGATGTTGAATGGAGGATTTTGTTATGTTTATTTTACAGGTTTATTGCACTTTTAAGCAGGTAGATAAAATGTCAGACAGATTTTTAAATTGTGGTGTTAATTTCATACTTTTGAATGGTGCCATTCATCTGATATTAGATTTATAATCGTATGTATCACTGGCCATATTGCATTTTCCTCCAGTCTTCCTCTCCTCTTCATTCCATGTTTTTAGTTTTTTTCCCCTTCCTAGCAGTGCTGCAATCCTAATTGTCACTGGGGATGATTTTGTAATGTAGAAAATAAAAAGGAAATCCTCCTCCAAAATATCGTATTGGTTATAGGTGGACACTAGTGGGCACCATCACCCTTTAACATCATACATCAGTTGGGGGCTCAGTGGAAAGATGTAGCAAGAGCTTTTTCTTGTAGCTCTCTTCTATGGCCCCCTCACCACAGAGTGTCTTTTTGTTGAATCCAACAGGAAAAAAAGTTGTGGCATAGCAAGTTCTTGGACGAAAATAAAGCATTTTGGGGCAGATTCACAGAGATCGGCATATCTCTGTGCGGGCGTAACGTATCTCATTTACGTTACGCCGCCGCAATTTTTTCTGGCAAGTGCTTTATTCACAAAGCACTTGCCTGTAAAGTTGCGGCGGCGTAGCGTAAATCACCCGGCGGAATTCAAATTCGGCGGGTAGGGGCAGCGTGTTTCATTTAAATGAAGCGCGTCCCCGCGCCAAACGAACTGCGCATGCGCCATCCCTAAAATATCCCAATGTGCATTGCTCCAAATGACGTAGCACGGACGTCATTGGTTTAGTCGTGAACGTAAATGACGTCCAGCCCCATTCACGGACGACTTACGCAAACAACGTACATTTTTAAATTTTTGACGCGGGAACGACGGCCATACTTAACATAGGCTGCGCCTCATAGACCCAGGTGTAACTTTACTGCGTCGGCTGTGCATACGTTCGGGAATTGGCGTATCTAGCTAATTTGCATACTTGACGGGGAATCGACGGAAGCGCCACCTAGCGGGCAAATAAAAAATTGCATTTAAGTTCCGACGGCGTAAGAGACTTACGCCTGTCTGATCTAATGAATATCTATGCGTAACTGATTCTAAGAATCAGTCGCATAGATACGACGGCGCTAGGCAGAAATACGACAGCATATCTGGAGATGCGCTGTCGTATCTCTTTTGAGAATCTGGGCCTTTGTGGTCTTTGCAGTTTCCCAGTGTGGTCTTACATCATCATGTGATACCAAGAACTTTTCTGCATTACCTTTTAGCCCCACTCCAGAGATTTGATGCCTGGCACGGCACTGTGCGTACCGGCTAAGACTCCATACATTCTACAAGCTTGGTTCCTCTGGGTGGCTGTGTAATCCACAAATGCATATCTAGCCATATGAATGAACAAAGTGTGCCGTGCACAACTTCCAGTCTGGACTATTTTCAAGCAAAGACTGAGCAGCTCCATAAAGTAATAACCTGCAGCTTCAATCTGGAGATATTTATTTTGCCATTTGGGTTACACTGTGAGATAGTAGAAACAGGTGTAACAGAAATGTTTACTAAAAGCCAAGTTTTTACCCTTTAAGGGTTGTACTTTCACTGCAGGTGGTATATCAAGCACGAAGAAAATGTTTGACATGTTTAAAATGTTAGTGGCTTGCGTAGGCAAAATGTATGTTCTGTTCCAGGAAAAATAACGGTTGATTTGCAGTAAAAATAGGCAGATGATAAACTTGGCCTGCCTTGCTAACAATACCTCTGGTACGTGCTGCCCCCATATTATGTCCATTTTAGCATTATGCCTTATTAATAGTGTCTTTCACTCTAGTGCCACTCATCCAGTAACAGTCTCAGACTGTCTGCAACTGAGTACAAACGTGTAGATCTGTCTTAGACCAGCACATAGAGAATGATTATCTGCCCATTTGTCCTAAGCTCCAGGCATAGACTGTCATTATTAAAGCAGCCCACAGTTGAGTCTTTTTTTTTCGTTCCACCACCGTGTTGAACGTAAAAAAAAAGGATTTTATTTTGACAACCACACACTAGATGGGGATGGTGGGGTTAATAAAATAAAAAACGGTACAATCCCATACACCCAACTCCATACCCACAGTTGATCCAGAGGAAGGCAAAAATCCCCAGCAGAGCATGAGATCCAATTTGCTACAGCAGGGGAAAAAATTCCTTCCTGATCCCCCGAGAGGCAATCGGATTTACCCTGGATCAACTTTACCCACAAATCTTAGTACTCAGTTATATTCTGTACATTTAGGAAAGAATCCAGGCCTTTCTTAAAGCAATCTACTGAGCTGACCAGAACCACCTCTGGAGGGAGTCTGTTCCACATTTTCACAGCTCTTACTGTGAAAAAACCTTTCCATATTTGGAGGTGAAATCTCTTTTCCTCTAGACGTAGAGAGTGCCCCCTTGTCCTCAGTGTTGACCATATCCCACGGTATAGTGAAATGACAGACGGGTGGGAGCACTCTTGTTCTGGGAGGACTTCATATTGCCTTTGGACACAACCGCATCACCGATCACAGTAAAGAACCTATGATGTAAGCTCTTTACCATGTGATCAGCTGTGTCCAATCACAGTGTAAACATGAAATTGCAGTTATCAGCATACTTCATGTAAGTGGCATTCCTCAGCAGGGACATATGCTCTGACAATCAGGGCACTCATCAGCGCCCATCAGTGAAGGAGAAAAATTACTTATTAACCCAATTTTTTTTTAACAAACTAAGACACTTTTTTTTTTTCCAATTTTCTGTCTTTTTTTTTATTTATTTAGCAAAAAAAAAACAGTAGTTATTAAATATCACCTAAAGAAAGCTCTATCTGTCCCCAAAAAAATTAACATTTTGTTTGGGTACAGTGTTGCATGACCGCACAATTGTCATTCAAAGTGCGATAGCACGCAAAGCTGAAAAATTGGATTGGGCAGGAAGGGGGTGAAAGTGCCCTGTAGGCAAGTGGTTAAATATAGCTTGTTTCAGTTCCTGAAGGTTGGTAAGCGAGGTCCTGGCCCTTTAATATGCAGAGGAGGTTCTGCCAGGGTTTTTGTGTGTGCAGCCCTGCTCACAGCAGCTATTTCTGCTTGTGTCACAGATTCTGCTCTGTCAGTCCTGTCTAGGCCGTGTGAACTGCTTCTCTTTAGTGCTGTGTATTGGGCCTGTGTATGTGAGACGCTTGGCAGCCGTGTCTGAATTATACTGTGTCTGAGGTGAATCTGGGTGGCAGCGTTTCTCTTTTATGCAGCTGACCTAAACTCCAAGGTCCTTGCGTGGCATTGGGGATGGACTCATTGGAACTCGCACTATACCACTTCCACAGTGGATTTTCCCCTCACTTACATATAGGAGATACCACACGGAGGGAGAATGGGAGGATGGGGCGAAGGGACATTTGGACATTTTGAAGCATTATTTGTAATCCCCGATATTAGGACTCCCTGTCCCTCTTCTAATTCCCCACATCAGGTTTCTTCAGGCTAGTGATTGCTTCCATGGAAATTTGGGAGACCAGACACGTCTCAGGACCCTGGTTCTATTCCTACAGATCCTTCTGTTCTTAAGTATCTGGAACTCCTTCCTACTGGTCTGTGGTGATTTGTGAATGGTTTTGGAGATCCCCTTAATGGACTTGGTTAAAGAATGACTAAAGGCAAAACTTTTTTTTTTTTTTTTTTTTTCAGTTTTGGATAGAGTGCAGAGGGATTAGAACGCTTGTCAGTTTTTATTGCTGTCTCCGTCTCTCTATTTGTCCTGTTTACCATTATCATTGTAAGTAAAACCTGGGGGTCCCCAGGGAATTCCTTTTAGTTTGTAGGGTTTTTCTCTCCCTTCCTGTTTGGCTATGGGACAGGAAAGGAAGAGAAACTTCCCCAGTGGGACACAGATGGCAAAAAACAAATCTGATTGGGATTATAACCCTTCTTTAACCACTTCACCCCCGGACCATTATGCAGGTTAGGGACCTTGCCACTTTTTGCGATTCGGCACTGCGTCGCTTTAACTGACAATTGCGCGGTCGTGCGACGTGGCTCCCAAACAAAATTGGCGTGCTTTTTCCCCCCACAAATAGAGCTTTCTTTTGGTGGTATTGGATCACCTCTGCGGTTTTTATTCTTTGCGCTATAAACAAAAATAGAGTGAAATTTTGAAAAAAAAAAAAAATGAATATCTTTTACTTTTTGCTGTAATAAATATCCCCCAAAAATATATTAAACGATTTTTTTCCTTAGTTTAGGCCGATACGTATTCTTCTTCATATTTTTTGTAAAAAAAATCGCAATAAGCGTTTAATAATTGGTTTGCCCAAAATGTATAGCGTTTACAAAATAGGTGATAGTTTTATGGCATTTTTATTAATATTTTTTTTTTTTTTACTACTAATGGCGGCGATCAGTGTGTTTTTTTTTTTTTTTTTTCGTGACTGCGACATTATGGCGCAGACATCGGACAATTTTGACAAATTTTTTGGGACCATTGTCATTTTCACAGCAAAAAGTGCTATAAAAATGCATTGATTACTGTGAAAATGACAATTGCCGTTTAGGAGTTAACCCCAACAGCGCCCCCTAGTGGTTAAGTGTGACCTCATATGTGTTTCTAACTGTTGGGGGGCGGGGCTGGTTTTGTGACATCATTGATCGTCTTTCCCTATATCAGGGAACAGACGATCAGTGACATTGCCACTGTGCCGTTCTTCAGCTCCTGAGACCGATCGTGGGACACCGGCGGCGATCGGGTTATGCGACCGCAGAGCTTCTGACCAGGTCGCGTGCGCCCTCTCTCTTACACCCCAAATATGAGTATAAATATGAGTATAACATGAAAGGCGGACTTGTAAACTGTTCATGTGGACACCTTGTGGGGGGCAGCAGGTACCAAAATTGTTACCATGTCTATCTGATGTTTACTTCGCTGTAAGGGATCTGCCTGTTTGTTACTTTCCCATGTAAACAAAAATGTTGTTTTTGCTGATTAAATTGTGTTAATTGCTATACTGTGGGTAAAACCTTTTCTGTCTACTAGGGTGCCTGGCTCTGCCAAAGCTCAACCTGCAGTTTCTCACCCTTCATGATTATCTTCTTCGCAACTTTAACCTTTTCCGCCTGGAGTCTACATATGAAATTCGGCAAGACATTGAGGATGTTGTGTGCCGCATGAAGCCATGGTAAGTGGCAGGTTGGAGCTTGTTTTACTTCCTATGTGAACTCATGATGTATTCTAGCAGAGAAAAATACATAGTCAGAGCTGCAGCCAGTATGTTTAAACAGTTGGTGATGAATAGCATTACAAGAGCCAAACACACATAAGACCTGCAGATCCTTTATAATATTGTTTACATGGATACACAAACACTCTTTCGAGAACAATCACAAGAGTTGGGCACATTGCCTGTTCAAACAGCCTGTACAATATACTACAGCTAATAATATAAAGAATTGAATTCTCAATCTGTATGATTAAAACCAAGATGATAATTTATCTTTGTTATTGTTCTTGCCAAGCCCACTTTTGTCTTAAGGCTCCATAGAATGTACAATAATTTTGGCTTAAAAAGGAGTAGAGGACCCAGTGACAGAATTCTACTGTGACTATGTGTAGACCTAAGAACAAAGGTTTAATATGTTGGCTACATTTGTTTCCTTTTTCAGACTTTTTATTTTCCACCTGGCGATCCTGCCAGTAACACTTTTCCTGCCGTGTGATAACACTCACTGTACTGTATCCATGGAAGGGCAATGTTGTCACCTTAAGCTGCATGCTCCTGATTTGGACTACAAAACACTTCCCCTCTCCTCCTCTCCATAACATAGGGAAGCCCTCAAAACTCTGCTTGAGATTTCACTGCAAAATTCACAGGAATTTAGAAGCCCACTGGATATATGGCAGATGGACAAGTATTTGTCTGCATTTGTTCTAAAGAGACTGGGCACGAGGAAATGTGCAAGTATTGGAGGGAAATTGCTTTTCTCCTTTGTCCATGGATGGACGCAGCTTCCTTATACTCTTGACTGTAGGGTTATGTTCCATCTTGGTGTGGTTTTGGCCTCTAGGGCTGAGGGGACTTTCTGAACAGTGCAATTTTACCTCAGAGACACTCAGACACACACACACACACAGTGTAAAGGAGAGTGAACCGCAGCGCTGTGCAGCTTTCTTGTCAGGGTGGTGAGTACCCTGGGATACCCCTTTTGGTCAGTACAGCAAGGAGGGTGGGTCTCTATCTTTTTATGCACTTGTACTTTGACTTAAGTACCTGTGGGCTGTCAGGTGAGCGGGTCAGCATGGCGTCAGAAGCTGGCGCTCCCCCCCCAGACATTCCAGTGGTGACAACCGATGCCCCTGCACCTGCGGTCCCTGTGGATACTTGGTCGGCAGTCCTGGAATCATTTGTTGCTAGGGTGGAAGCGGTGTATGGGTGAAAGGGGGGTAAAAAAACACCCCCACCATCTCCTGGGGATAGCTCTGACTTGGGCCCGGCTGCGGCCCAGGGCCCTGGGTTTGAGGTATCGGAGGATGACAGTGAGGAGGACTCCAGTCCGGGTCAGAGCTCTTATCACCACAGTGTGGGACACTCTTAAGCTAGAGGATACTGCCAGGACATCTGGTGAGGGGTCAGTCCCTTTTGGGTCCCACAAGCAGGCCCGCACTGCTAAGGTGAAAATAGAAACAAATCTAGACTAGAAGAAATGGACTTTTGGCGGCACACAAGTAATACGTATAAAAATCTATAGATATTTATTATTAAAATCTTTATAAAAAATTCAGAAATCGTAATACAATATTTGTCAGCATAGGGGCCCAGCAAAGTACTCCAGTAACACTTCCAAAATGTTATAGTAATGCAAGTCCAATATGGGTCCAATATGCAGGATGTTGGTTCTTGCTTTGCTCAACATGTTTTGCGTGAAAATGCTTCATCAGGAGCATGGAGGTAAGCAGGTCGTATTAAATGGTGAACATGAACCTGGAAACCAACACTTTGGCTGTATGTGTATAGCTAACCCAGACAGCCAGCTGGAATTTTAGGTACTCATTATACGACAGCAGGGTATCAAGCCAGACACAGTCTGCTGCTAAGCAGAGAGAGAGGGTTTCCTCCAGGAATAATCAGACCTTTTTACGCCACAAATAGAAACATTTATATAGATCTGGTGCATAGACTGGGCAGAAAAAAACTAATATCTGCCCAAAACTTCGCCCAGGAAACAGTAGATATGGCCAGGTTCTTGTAATCTGGTACATAGGCAAGGAAGGGGGAAGTACTGTGTAGAGCCCCTCCTGCGTGCTGCACTGCTAAGGTGTTTCCTTATGTGACCTTTTTTGATAAGTTCATAGACAAGGTATGGGAACAATCGCAGAGGACCTTTTGTGGTCCCTAAGCGTATAGCGGTCCTTTACCCCTTTGAGCAGAGCCTTTTAAAAAAGTGGGCATCTCCCCCGGTTGTGGACCCCCCGGTATCCAGGTTGAACAAGAAAACCACTATTCCGGTTCAGGGAACCCCTTCTTTTAAGGACCCTGCTGACAGAAGGTCCGAAGCGATAGGGAGGTCCCACAGGTAGGCGTCCTCAGACCGACAAAGAGCCTGCTGGGGGACAGAAACGTCCGTGGGTTCGCAAGCCAAACATGCCTGCGAACAAATCTGCGACAGCATGAAGGTTTGCCCCCGCCCAACTCTCGGGGTGGGGGGACGTTTGCGGCTCAGTGGACCTCCCTGATTTCCCATCAGTGGGTCTGTGAAGTGGTTTCATCAGGGTACAAGATAGAATTTCTTTCTCGTCCACCAAACAGATTATTTTCCTAAAACCTTCCTCTCCTTCCGGCTCGTCGGGATGCCCTATTTGGGACAGTGCAGGACTTGTTGAGCTGCGGGGTAATCATACCTGTGCCACTGCGGGAAAGATTTCAGGGTTTCTACTTGAATCTGTTTGTGGTCCCGAAGAAGGACTGAGTACGCCCAGTCCTGGACCTCAAGGCTCTCAATGCCTTTGTAAGGGTTCGGAGGTTCAGGATGGAATCAGTTCGCTCTGTGGTCGCTGCTCTCCACCTGGGGGATTTTCTGGCGTCCTTGGATATCCAAGGACGCATACTTGCATGTCCCCATATATGTCGGGCATCAGAGGTTCCTGCGCTTTGCGGTCGGGGAAGACCACTATAAATTTGTGGCTCTTCCTTTTGACCTGGCGTCAGCTCCAAGGGTTTTTACCAAGGTGCTTGCCCCGATTTTGGCCTTGCTGAGACAGCGAGGAATCGATATAGTGGGCTACTTGGACGATCCGCTTCTGAGAGCTGCTTCAATCTCGGAATTAGAGGAGGACGTGGCTATTGCCAGTCAGACCCTACAAGAGTTTGGCTGGGTGCTGAACTTCCAGAAGTCGGTGTTAGGCGCTTGGAGTATCTGGGCCTCATTCTAGACTCCTCGGAGACGAGAGTTTTTCTCCCCTTGGAAAAATTGCAGACTCTTCAGACGGCGGTGAAGCTATTGGCATCCCGCAAATGGTCATCGCTCCGTTTTTGCATGCAAGTTTTGTGTCTAATGGTAGCCTCTGTCGAGGCGGTACCGTATGCTCAATTCCACACTCAAATTCGACTTTGCAGAAGGAGATTCTGTCCAAATGGGACAGATCCCCTTGTCTATGGATTGTCAAATCCAGGTGAGCCCACTAGTCAGGACTTCCCTGGTCTGGTGGCTGAGATCTCCGGCTCTTCATAAAAAATGGAGAGCGGAAGAGGGAGCTGATAAATCTGTAATTTACTGTCTCCTTCCTTTTCCCGAATGCACAGGGATCACAAACTTTTTCCATTCATAAATGAGCAACTACGCTGAGAAAGGCACTGGGGAATTTGTATCCTCTGTCCCTTTCCCTGTCTCAAAGAGGAGATGTCAGCGGTCTGTTTAGATCCCTGATATCTCACCAAAGCCAAACCAAATAAAACATAAAAATAAAAGGAAAAACTGTAATAAATATTTAAAAGCAAAATTGTAAAAATAAATAAATAATAAAAAAACACTGACACCGTCTACTCCCCTGCCCCGCCCCTATAAAAAAAAAAAGCATTGTAAAAAGATAAATAACAAAAATATTAATTGGGGGGGGGGGGGGGGGGAATAGTAAAAAATGTAAATGTAAAATAAACTACTGACACAGTCCACGCCTCATTAATGCCCATCAGTGCTGCATATTAGTGCCACTGTCACATGAAATAAAAAAAAAAGTATCGGGAATAGGTATCGGTACTTGTACTTGGTCTCAAAAAAGTGGTGTCGGTGCAACCCTGTTAGATGAAATGCTGGCATGTCCCTGTTCAGACATCTAAATAGTTAATGAAACTTTCTCATTTACACTCGGCATGCATAGCTGTACAAATCCCCTCTTTTTCCCTGTCCAGTGCAGAGTAACAACTCGTGGAACACGAGCCACCAGTGATGTTTCATATTTCACGGCTATTTCAGGGTGCTGAGCTTGCTTGTCTTTTGATCTGTGGCACTTTCACAGCTCTGAGAAGCTATTCTAAGTTAAGAGGCAAGCTCCCCGCTATAGCAGAGTCATTATCACTGTAACCCTGTCACACACCTGAATACTCTCCTTCTAACTGTAATGCTGTCCAGGGAATTATTGCCTTTGGTTTGTCAGTTGGGAAGAAAATTGCATATTATCACTTAGAGTAGTATCTATATTTATAGACACGGGATAATAGACTGCCTACTTTAAAATAGTCATATTTTAATAATCCTATAATACTTTTCATTACAAAATATTTTTACATAGAAGTTAGAATTTTACCTTAACCACTTAAGCCCCAGACCATTATGCAGCCAAATGACCGGGCCACTTTTTGCGATTCGGCACTGCGTCACTTTAACTGACAATTGCGTGGTCGTGCGATGTGGCTCCCAAACAAAATTGACGTCCTTTTTTTCCCACAAATGGTTTTCTTTTGGTGGTATTTGATCACCTCTGCGGTTTTAATTTTTTTGCACGATATTTTGAATTTTGAAAAAAGTGCAATATTTTTTTACCTCGTCCCCACCCCCTTTCCTGACCGGCCGGGCTGCTGCTCGGATACGGGTCTGGTATGGAATTTGGGGGAACCCCACTCCGTTTTTTTGGCGTACGGTGTTGCCCTTAAAATCCATAGCAGATCCAAGGGCCTGGTATGCTCCTGTAGGGGGGACCCATGCCGGTTTTTTATTTGAAATTTGGCGTGGAGTTCCCCCTCAAGATTCATACCAGACGCAGTGCTTGGTATTGGCAGGGATCCAAGTCGGAACCCCGTTCAATATCGTGCCGTGGCAAAACGTAACCGCAGCTAAAAGCACTGTACAAATGCAGCTGCCTGGAGTCTTAAATTCCAGCAAAACATAAACATGCTTTTATCTGCGGCAAAACAGCCACCCGATGGAGTGTATTGGTATTCTTTTTTTTATTTTATTTTTATTATGATTTTCACTTGGTAATCTGGTCAGTAACACACTTCCTGTATTAGAGTTCCCCCACTCTGCACGAAGGAGCACAGGGGCAGGTTTGAACAGCAGCATTCTCAGTCTAGGGAGAGGGAAGCATAAGATGTACTAGCAGATTTAGTTACCCTAACAAACTGAAGCCAAATTCCAGCTCCCACTGTAGTTACACAAGCTTTTACAGCAGCAGGTTGTTGTTTTCTTTTTCTTTTGGGATAAAGGTTTTGCATGAATAAATAAAAGCTGATCATTGCAAGCATCCCTGTCAGTGGTAAATAGTTTGTCTTGGCACTTGTAACTGATACATTTGCAGGAGAGCTTGTTCTGTTGGAAAAAAAACATACTTGCTGACAGGATCACCAACTGAAATAATAAGAAAGAACGCCAAAAAAAGAAAACTAATGCAACCATCACATCTAAGGCCCCGTACACACGACCGAACACGTCCGCTGAAACTGGTCCGCTGACCAGTTTCAGCGGACATGTTCGGTCGTCTGTACGTCCGACCGGACAATTTTCCGGCGGATCGGACAGGTTTCCAGCGGACAAATGTTTCTTAGCATGCTAAGAAACATGTCCGCTGGATGCCTGTCCGTCGGACATGTTCGGTCGTCTGTACAGACTCACCGGACATGTCCGATCGGCCGAAAGCCCTCGCATGCGTCAAAGTGATTAGACGCATGCGTGGAAACATTGAACTTCCAGGGCCGCGCACGTCGCCGCGTCATCGTCGCGGCGACGGCGCGGCCACGTCGCCGCGTATCGTGTCCGCGCGGATTTCTGTTTGATGGTGTGTACAACCATCAGGCGGAGATCTCCGGCGGACCGTTTTCAGCGGACAGTCCGTCCGTGTGTACGAGGCCTAAGAATTAGTAAGCTAAATATAATACATTTTTGCTTTTGCATTTAATACTATTTTAACATCTGCCTTTTGTAATCCTCTTTATTGCAACACAGAGATTGACAGAATTAGGGGCAACATTTTCAGTGCTGAATTACTCGGCCCATTCCTTTCAGTCACATTGTAAGCACGCTAACTGGAGAAGAGAGCAATTGGGATGACCGCTTCAGCTTGCTGCTGCTTTGTCCAATCACAAGCTGGTGCACAGTATAGCCTTCAAAAAGGTCCACCTTTAACGTGCTGTTTGGCAGGAGTGCCTGGCTCACAAGTCTGACTGGACAGACAGGAAATTTCTTCTCAAATCCATTGGCAATAAAACGATTTACATATACAATTTATACTGTATGTAGGTGATTGCCATGGTTCAATGGTTTAAATAATTAATAGCACAAGGAATGGTAATGCTTTATGAGATTACCGTATATACTCGAGTATAAGCCGACCCGGATATAAGCCGAGGCACCTAATTTTACCACAAAAAAAATGGGAAAACTTATTGACTCGAGTATAAGCCTAGGGTGTCCATCTGCATGCCTCACTGTGCCCATGACTAGACTTGCATTTAACATGGGAGTATATAGAAGGGGTGCCCGGCTTTGAAAAATCGGTGCTGAAAAACTCAGCTTATACTCGATATACGGTACCACATCCTTACCTGATGGACACAGACTTTAATATACAGGCTCAGACTAGCACACAAAATACAGTGTCGCACAGATGGCCATGAGCTGCATGATTAGGAAAGTTGTCTTTTGAGGTGTTGCTGTCAATAGTTATTATTGAGGTGCTGTCTGTACTGCAGATCTGGGTGCAAATAATCTTTCCTTGCATCTGTATTTTGTTTCGTCTAATTTATTGTACCTTTTTGGGCAATCTGTCTTTATGTAAATAGGGAACCCTCTTTTTTTTTTTTTTTATATATATAGTCAGGCTGACAGGGGACAGGCTGTCCACTTCTGTTTTTTTTTTCTGGTGGCAAGCCACAGTTTATGCCCAAAGTGCCAATTTCCTACCGCTTTCTTCTTTTGGGTTTGATGATGCAGCTTTAGGAGAGAGTGCAAAGGAACAAATGTTCACACTAATCATGTACTTCTTATGATTTGCTGTCTGCTGAAGCTCTAGTCATGCTGTTCCACCCCCCCCCCCCCCCACATAGCACTTCAGACAACCTTGTTTTAGGGACATAGCAATACTAACTTACCCTAGCTACCCAAAACTAATGATCAACAGTGCGGATCATCACCTTTCCATTTTACATCAAAATGCTCTTCCTTTCTCTAAGTCAGGTTTCATTACCCAAACAAGCCTTTTCCATCAGAGGTGTGGGGAAGTATGATGATTTGCACAGAGGTTTTGGAAGTTTGCATAATCAAGGCAAGAGTGTGCAAGAAGTAGTATCGATCCTTCTCCTGAATTCTTCTCTTTGTGTCCTCCTGTGTGTAAGCAACTTTGGACGGACCTCCTTTCAGCCGTTGATTGATGAAGAAGTTGTATGTGTATGTATATGTGTGTGTTTGTGTGTGTGTGAATGTATATGTATGTATGTATGTATATATATATATATATATATATATATATATATATATATATATATATATATATATATATATATATATATATATATATATATATATATATATATATATATATATATATATATATATATATTCATAGACCACTATACAGTACTGTATAAAGTCCCCAATTTTTTTTTTTTTTTATTGAAATCTGTTTACAGTTTTGAAGCCCAAAGGAGGGATTCTGGACTCGCCTTTGTATGTCTTCAAAAAGTTTTCGATTAGAATTTATTCAGTCAGTTATCACCTTCTTTCATCTAGGAGACGTGCGGCTTCCCTGGACATAAGGGGTGCCTGTTTACTCATTCTTATCTTTCCAGGTCATCAACAGTTGCTTAGTCTTTCTGTCGGCAATAACCACTATCAGTTCATGTTTCTTTCATTTCACTTCTCAAAGGCCATCACACTAGTTCTGGGTGTTCTTCACTTTAGAGATGTGTCAGTAATCGGATACTTGGGTGATCTCTTGCTGTGAAAACGGCCTCTCTGGCCTTGGACTCCAGCGTGTCAATCCTGCTATGGACCTTGGAGGACGTTGGATGGATCCTAGACATCAAGAAATCATCTCCGATTCTGTAACACCATTTGAAGTACTTGGATACTATTTAAGCCAAGGTTTTTCTGCCCTTGGAGAAGTTGATAAATCTGCAGGGTTAGGTTCAGCAAATTCATATTGTCAAGTAATATCATTTGTTCAATTTACTCAAGACCTTGCAGTAGAATAGTCTCATAACATGGGACACATCCACTCGGTCATCAGACAAGATGGTTTGGTTATGTTGTCAAACAAAAATACCTCCTATTTTGATGGCCCCTGGTGCAGTTGGAAGGCAGTTTTTTTTTTATTTTACAGTGGAAGATTGTCATGATGGATGCCAGTCTTTTGGGCTGAGATGAGGTTTTGGGCACTCTTTTCAGCATTGTTAATCTCAGGAAAAATTGATCCTTTAATCAGCATGTTTGAATTACATGCATGTCATTATTTCTCTGGACCTTCCCTTCTTACCTGCTCCTCTTTTGACTGATACAAGTTCAATCGGGCAATGCCTCAGGTGTGGCCTGCATCAGTCACTAGGCTTGTTGAATCGGCGGCAGGGCTAGAGTGCATAGTGTCCTGGGCAGAGTGTGTCGTGTGCCAGCGATATCCAAAGTGCATATTCCTAAGGTGAAGAACTGGCAGGCAGATTTTCTCAGAAGACAATGTCAATGTCTCGACCAAGTAGAATGGTCACTTTATCTGGAAGCGTTCTATCTGATTGGGGGACACCAAATGTAGAACTGTTGGATTCTCAGTTCATCAAGCTACTGGGCAGATTTGTCTCTGAGACGCAGGACCCAATGGAAGATGCAGAAGGTGCCCTGGTGGAGCCAGGGGATCAGAATGCCCTGATGTATGCCTTTCCCCTCTGTAAGGTTTATCATCAAATGTGGAAAACAGATTTTTTTTTTTTTTTTTTAACTGATGTGAGACTATGGTGGCTTCTACATGTTCCTTCTTTACTTCAGTTGGGGGTATGGAGAAGTTGTATTATTTTGAGGTGTTTCCATCAATCTCATATTATATAACTGTTTGGGCTGCAGATCTTAAGTAGCAAAGGATACAGTGCCTCACATTGTTACCTTTCAGTTTATATTATTGTCTTGCTTTCATGCCAGTAGAATGGTAGAGTGAGGTTGGTCTCAAATGTATGCATTGCCGTAATGTTTGATAATGCACCATGAATGTGTATCATGATGCTATTAATTCTCAATGGAACCCCAACACACTTTCATGCATTGCATTCCCGAGCAAGGTAGGGGTAATGTTAGGGCTGTGCTATAGTTTGTTAGCCCTTTCAAAATGAATGAGCTGCCTTTACACACAATGCTAATATGAGATATTTCCTAAAACTGTAGCGTGCAAAAATCTGGTGCCGCTTTGCATAGAAACCAATCAGTTTCCAGGTTTTATTGTCAAAGCTTAATTGAACAAGCTGAAGTTAGAAGCTGATTGGCTACCATGCCCAGCTGCACCCAATTCTTTGTGCGCAAGTTTTAGTGAAGCTCCCCCAATATGTGTTGACTTATAGCAAAAGTGCGATCCCAACTTGAGTCTTTACACTTTTCTTCTTTCTTTTTTTTTTTTTTAAACCAATGGCAGACGTGCATAGTGTATTCCACAGTAACAATATGTGAGATGAGCTTGAGACTAAAGGCCAGACTAAAAGTATGTGCAATTTGTAAATGAGAGTTTTAGTGTTAAAACAAATTTAATTTAAATATGTTTTGTATTGTGTATCGGGGCAAAACTGAAAAAAAATACACAGCATCTCACAAAAGTGAGTACACCCCTCACATTTCTGTAAATATTTTATTATATCTTTTCATGGATGTTGGAGACCTTACGTTCCTCCATCTTCCATTTGAGGAGGGGAGGTGACCTGTTCTGTATTGTTTTACTGCAATAAAGAAAAGTTAGGTCACCAGTCTGGCTGTGCTGCCTGGTATTCTGTAGAAATCTCAGGACTGGATGGACAGGAATACAAATTAATTGACAGGTAAAAAAATGGTCCCATAAATGTTTTTATCTGTTTGCTTTTAGGTTCAGCTTTAAATTGTACAGCTTCATACATCTGTGTGTTCATTTCACATTAATATATACATTGGTAATGATGCACAATTTCTCACACAGGCAATCTGAATATGGCGGGATTGTTTTTGGCGGCTGGGCGCGCATGGCTCAACCCATAGTGGCTTTCTCTGTTGTGGAAGTTGCCAAGCCAAACATTGGTGAAAACTGGCCTACACGAGTAAGAGCTGATGTTACCATCAACCTGAATGTCAGAAACCAGATTAAAGACGAATGGGAAGGTATGAATGACTGGTGCACATGCAGCAATTTTAATAAAAACTCTTATTCGACACTCTTGAAAGCTATAAGCATGAACTTTGACTTTTCTATGCCCACTTTTTGGGACGAAAATATACACTTGGATGTCCAATTGGGATTTAAATTAATACTTTATGTAGTTGTACAGCGAATGTTTCTGTTCTGCCTTCCTGTCCTGCGATGACATCACTTAACCACCATACTGTATCAGGACAATACAAACAGGACTACTGGTTACTCCCCCATCTGGCATACATAGTATAGATGAGCAGGATCCTGTAACCCTCAGAACAATATAAATGATAAAAGGTGTAGCACAGCCAGACAGAGGGCACAGAATGCTTTTAGCTGATAAGACTTCTGGCACGATCAGCAGTTTTTTTTGCATTTATCAAACAGATATAACCAAATACTATGATATAGCTCAAAGGTCGTTGTCTAAGTTTAACAGGGGATACACATTAAAAAAAAAAATTCATTCAACGAAAAAACACAGATCCCTGCATCAACACAACTGCATGTGACACAGGGATCTCTCCTGCTGAGCTTGTTCTATTCTGATGGGGGGCTCCCCTCCAGCCCCCTCAGAAAACACAGATCGGCGCTTGCAAGCATGCTGAGCCAGCTGACTTTCGGTACATGTATACCGGACTTTACAGAGATAGTGATAGAGGATGTAGAGAATATTTACTGCAGCTTTAGAAGGAAAAAGTTATAGTACAAGAGGCTCGACATAAACCATGTTTATTAAAATGTTTAACTGTTATTCAGCCCAAAAAAGCATTTTGAAAAAATATCCCAAACAGGGGAAAAAGAAAAGAAGGGCTTTGGAAATAACAGAAAAATGTACTTTTAGAAAATATATTAATACTTTTAGTTATTAAAACATGGTTGGTGGACATAGATGTTGTCGTAGAATTAATTATATCGCGTTTGGCTGACCATAATAGACAAGCCAAACAGTGTCACACACATGTAGGACATAAAAACATGTGACAAATATAAAAAAAACTGTCCGGACGCCAGGTAATTTGGGACAGGTCCGCTCCTCCTGGATAATACCAGTATGACGACAATGCTGTATGTGGCGCAAGCCTGTACCAATCCCCCTGGAGGCTCGAGCCTATAGGGAAGGTGAGGGTGGTGAGAGGGGGCAAGTGTGATGGCTAGATGGTACTCGTATAAGGGGGCTTAGAACAGTTCAAAATAAAGGATACCTATAGTCTATGAAAAGAATGCCCCACAGAGTCCATAGCAAAACTTTCAAAGCAAGCCTGTATGGGAATATGCCCTTGAAGAAAGTCCCTCTGTGCCGGAATCCTAATGCTGTACACTTAAAATTAAAAAATATGGAGAGTACCGAAGGATCGGCTAAGCGATATGTTCAAAAGTTCAAGTTGACATATGGTCCTCCTTAACGGATGCAGCTGGAGGTATTCCTTTTGTCCTAGCTTATCTCGGTATCACATAGTGGGTAAACTATAAGTTGCTTTGTGGCTCATGTCACTCAGGATGCAGTAGCTAGTACAAATCCGGTAAGGTTTGTGGGTCCCAAGCCTGGGAACTAACCACTAGATCGGTCACATAGACAAACTCCCCGTTTCCTCTTCCTGGTGTTCGCCAACACTATGGGGGATAGAGCTGTGGCGTCTGGGCGGAAGTGACGGCAACGCGTTTCACAATGCTATTGCATAGCTTCATCTGAGAAAGAGCAGTGGCTGTGAATGTAGTGCAGTCAAGCATAGGTGCATTAAGAAAGGTCGTGTTCCTTATCTACTCAGAATCTGAGATCTGTTTTTTTTTTTTTGGGGGGGATTGCTTTTTCCATTTTACATATCATTCTCTACATTTATTATTAAATTCTAAAGTAGAGCACATTCATTTAGAATGTGCTTTGTATGGGTCATATGAGTATATGCATGTCAGCCATTGTTGAAGTGTGAGTATTCAACTGAATAACATCGTCCAGGATGGTGGCAGCTTAGTCTGTATTGAACATCCATTTGTTCCCCTGTTGAAGATTGTTTTTATTTTTTATTTTTTTTATTTTTTTTTTAATTGGCCCAATGAGAAATTTATGTGTTGGCTCTAAGAAATCCTGCAAAGGATCTCTCCTCTAAAAATAAGCAGGTTTTAGGTTATAAGGGGCAACATTTCAATGCTGTTGAAACAGCAAAATGTAATTTATATGCTGAAGGTCCTGGGAGCTGTGCGCAGATTACTGCCAGCTGGCACAGAACTGAAAAACATTTCCCCGTACTCCTCTAGTGTACGCCTCCAGCTAAAGGTGACCTCTGTTGGCACTGCAAGCATAGTCCGCTTTTGACCAATTACTGTGTAAACTATGCCAGAACTTGGGCAGCATGTCTACTCCACTCTATAATAGAAGTAAGGCAAGAGTACTGTCCAAAAATTCACTTGTGGATCCTCAACAATTCTCTAATGGAAAGTTATCTTGGATAGTTTTTCTTTTTCTTTCTGCTTTTTCTGCGTAGCAAAGTAATATCTGGATTCTATGTAGACTGTGCTATGTTATTTAATTTGTGCATGGAGGTTATTTATCCATGAGAGAATACAATGAATACTTCCTCCATTGCCCGATGGCAGTAGTATGCAAAGTTTCTGGTTATATGAGCTAATTAAGGGGAGGGTATCGGAAGAGCTTAACAGGGACATTACTGTTGAGAAGTTAAAATCTTGTTTTAAAGTTTGAATCTCCTAAAAGTAAGGCTGGAGTAAAATGTTTCCTTATTCTGTTCATCGGGTTTTGTGAATGCACGGTTATATTTCTAACTGCACCATCAATTGCTCTTAAGGCAAGGGAAGGATGTGTGTAGAAAGACATAAATGAAGGGTAATTGTTTGATGCACAGGTGCTTTAGCAAGCTAAATTTCATTAATTTTGGGTGTCCATCATCTACTTCGAATGTTCATCCTCCACTTTTACACTGCACAAGCAAAAAAGTGTGTTAACACCCAAAAGCATAAGTGGAAGCGCAATGATGATTATTACTGCATACACACAGGTGTGAACGGGTTGACAATCTTTTTGGAAGCGTATCTAAACTCAAGTACAGAAATGTTTTATATTGCAGCATACCAGTCCTTAGATGTTGTGACTGCATCGTTTTTTTTTTTCCAGGATAAGGGCATTTTCTGCATAGCCCTCCAAGGTTAGGAATGTGTTATAGGATTAGTCCCCAGAACCCCCCACACACTTTAGATTTAACCCCTGTCAAATCTGTTAATGATCTGATTAACAACTCTATATGGCAACCTGTACTATCTTCCCCCATTGCCGATTTGTCCCCTGATCAAAGCTGACCTCTACCCCAGCAGTCTGCATTCACGTCTCGCCCAATTTACCACCACATCACAGTTAAAATTTACAACATTAGCTCAGATCCCACCACCATTAAAGCGGAGGTTCACCCGCACATGACCCTTTTTCCCCTTAGATGGATGCTCGTTTTGTCTAGGGGAATCGGCTAGTTGTTTTAAAATATGAGCCGTACTTACCGTTTACGAGATGCATCTTCTCCGCCGCTTCCGGGTATGGGCTGCGGGACTGGGCGTTCCTATTTTGATTGACAGTCTTCCGAGAGGCTTCCGACCGTCGCATCCATCGCGTCACGATTTTCCAAAAGAAGCCGAACGTCGGTGCGCAGGCGCAGTATAGAGCCGCACCGACGTTCGGCTTCTTTCGGCTACTAGTGACGCGATGGATGCGACCGTCGGAAGCCTCTCGGAAGACTGTCAATCAAGAAGGAACGCCCGCTCCCGAAGACCCATACCCGGAAGCGACGGAGAAGATGCATCTCGAAAACGGTAAGTACGGCTCATATTTTAAAACAACTAGCCGATTCCCCTAGACAAAATGAGCATTAATCTAAGGGGAGAAGAGAAAAAAATATATAATTGGGTGAACTCCCGCTTTAAGCACTAATGCCGCGTACACACGATCATTTTTCAGCATGAAAAAAAAAACGTTGTTTTTCAGCATGTTGAAAAAACAAAGTTTTCCCAACTTCATCATTAAAACGATGTTACCTACACACCATCGTTTTAAAAAAATGATCTAGCAAAGCGCGGTGACGTACGGCACGTACAACGGCACTATAAAGGGGAAGTTCCATTCGCCTCTGGGCTGCTTTAGCTGATTCCGTGTTGGTAAAAGACGATTTGCGCTTTTTTGTCTGTTACAGCGTGATGAATGTGCTTACTCCATTATGAACGGTAGTTTTACCACAACGAGCGCTCCCGTCTCATAACTTGCTTCTGAGCATGCGCGGGTTTTTTACATAGTTTTAGCCCACACACGATAATTTTTTACAACCCGAAAAACTACATTGTTTAAAACGACGTTAAAAAATGCAGCATGTTAGAATTTATTTATTTTTGTCGTTTTTCAGAACCTGAAAAATGATGTAAAGCCCACACACAATCATTTGAAATTACATTTTTAAAAAACGTTTTTTTTTTATTCCGAAAAAATGATCGTGTGTACGCGGCATCATGCCTGATCACTTCTCTCTAAAATGGCACAATCAACAGCCTGAAAGCCCAGCAACTGCTATTCAGCCCCCTCGCCCTGCAAACTCTCCCTGAAAATGATTATACTCTGGTTGTCAACCTTCATTTTACCCCTGAAGACATTATGGAAATTGTGTTTTCTTGTTTCTTTCTACTTTTATCAAATTTCTAATCTAGTTTTTTTTAACCTAGAATGTACAGACTTTTGAGTACACAAAACCTTGTTTGACGGAACTCTGAAAATGTAAATTAATGTAATGTTGGGCTAAATACAAGTGAATAACATTATTCAATTATTGGTTGTGAAAAGAGCTGCGCAGCTCTTTTCACAACCATTTGTATTTATGTCCATCTAACATATGAGTTGCAGCAGCTTGTTTTTTTGTTTTTCACCAGTTATTTTTATTTTGTGATTTTTTCATGTTTTTTATTCATTCGTGGCTGGTCTCATACCATTTACGTTTGAATTGACCAGCGCAGTATTTATTCCTATACACATTATTCAATTATTGTCTTGTCACTTTAACCAGGTCTCCGCAAACATGATGTGTGCTTCTTGGTCACCCTGCGGCCCATGTTGCTATATGGAACAAAGATTGATCGGAGGCAGTCTATTGCGGAACAAACTGGGCTCATGTATGTACGAGGATGTGAGATTCAAGGCATGCTGGATGAGAAAGGGCGAGTCATTGAAGAAGGTAAGATACTAATAAAACTGCATTGTAGAATTGGTTATAGATGGAGAATGTTTTTAAAAGAAACCAGCAGAGTAGGGAGGTCAAGAAAATGTATCACATACTGTGAACATGGAGAAGAAATACCGCTCCAGATAGAGCTGCCTGGCTGGTCAATCGCCTCCTGGAGACCACAGGTGCTGGCAATGCAGAGAACAAAAGAAAATATTTGCTGTTAAAGGATAATTCGGGAATTCCCAGTGCGACTGTTCAAATATTTTCCTTTGTTCTATAATGTGAACATAGCTGTCTACAGTATGTGATGCTCTGAAAGATCGTAACACATATGGAAGCTGTATAATCACAAGGTCCTGGGCATTTTTTACAAAATTACTGGGTGGCTACAGAATTAAAGAGGAACTTTACGAAGTTTTTTTTAAAAAGTTAGCGGCTAAAAATGCAGTAGCTGTCTACTAAAATCAGGTACTTACCAGTCCATATATTTCAGCACTGTCTTCCTGCAGACTGCTTTATGTCCCAGAGGCCACCATCTTTAAAGGGGTTGTATGTATTCTATGCATCATTCTATGATGTATTGTATTCTATGCATCAAGATAAAAAAAAAACTGTGTGCAGCAGCCACCCCTGCACCCCCTAATACTTAACTGGGCCCTGTCTCTTTCCAGCAATGTCCACGAGTGCCTCAGCCATTCAGGACTCCCCTCCTGATTGGCTGAGACACATGAGCAGCGGCATTGGCTCTTGCTGCTATCAATCGCAATCAGGAGAGGGAGGGGGTGGGGCCGAACAGGCTCCATGTCTGAATGGACATACGGAGCTACAGTTTGGCTCGAGTGCCCCCATAGCAAGCTGCTTGCTTTGGAGGTGCTCGACAGGAGGGAGGGGCCAGGAGAGCCGAAGTGGGACCCGAGAAGAGGAGAATCTGGGCTGCGCTGTGCAAAACCACTACACAGAGCAGGCAAGTATAACATGTTTGTTATTTTTAGAGAACAAAAAATAGGACTTTACAATCACTTTAATTTTAGTGCCGACTGTAGCTGCAGCCAGCTTACCATTGCAGTAAGATTGCACATGACAAAGAGACTGGTCCCGCAGCCTCCTGGAATGTGTGACGTTTCCCAGGAGGCTTCAGGCAGGGTGGGGCGAGTGGTGACATTACCCTTGTCTAGCTGAGGATTGCAGGAGAAGGAGCGGGTGCCTACAAGAAATGGTACTGCCCCACCCCCCCAAAATATTTTTGCTGTGTGAATGCTGTCCTTAAAGGGGTTGTAAAGGTAAAAAAAAATTGCTTCCTTTACCCTAGTGCAGTTCTCCTTCACTTACCTCATTCTTCGATTTTTGCTTTTAAATGTCCTTATTTTTTCTGAGAAATCCTCACTTCCTGTTCTTCTGTCTGTAACTCCACACAGTAATGCAAGGCTTTCTCCCTGGTGTGGAGTGTCGTGCTCCCCCTCCCTTAGACTACAGGAGAGTCAGGGCGCTCTCTACGTTGCAGATAAAGGAGCTGTGTGTTAGTGGGCATCCTGACTCTCCTGTAGTCCAAGGGAGGGGGCGACCACGACACTCCACACCAGGGAGAAAGCCTTGCATTACTGTGTGTAGTTACAGACAGAAGAACAGGAAGTGAGGATTTATCAGAAGAAATAAGGACATTTAAAAGAAAAATGGAAGGATGCGGTAAGTGAAGGAGAACTGCACTAAGGTAAAGGAAGCTATTTAGGGAATTTTTTGTTTACCGTTACAACCCCTTTAACTCGGCTGTAGTGGCTGGAACTGCACACAAAGTGGACCCTAGGAAAGTGGCCAGGTACCTATACTAGGCTTTGCTTTTTGTAAGACTTTAGACATAAACAAATGTTACCATTTTCTTTTTATGTAGGGCCTGAACCTAAGCCCAAACTCAGAGGCGATGCAAGAACCTACCGAGTGTTTCTAGATCCCAATCAGTATCAGCAAGACATGACAAACACTATTCAGAATGGAGGTGAAGATGTGTATGAAACCTTTAACCTGATCATGAGGAGGAAACCTAAAGAGAATAACTTCAAGGTCAGTATTAAACCATTCTCATGTAGATAATTATGTCCGAGTGATAAAGGGTAAAGCAAAAGATCAACAAACAAAAAAAGTGATATTTTTCTTAAAGAAAAAACGCCTTGTTTACATGGGGCCAGAACTGGAAGGGACATCAGGACATCAGGACATTGCTTCAGTCCTCCTAGGCATAGAGATGAGCGGAGGCCATCTTTCTCTCATCACCTTCCAGGACGGCACCCGAGAGATGATGGCTCCTCCCCACAGGAAACACAATCACTTAACAATTTAAAAGTCCCCACCCATCCCCTTGATCCTCAGTATTGATTGTGTTTCTCCCGAACACATCGTCACGTTTGTTTTGTTTGAATACCTAGAGACCGGGGAGGGTCGAAGGTACCCCTGTTGAGACAGGTCTTAGGGAGGCCGGGGAGGGCTGAACTAACCTGTAGGCCTTCGGGTCTAACTCACAGGTCGCCCCAGGCGTGCACCAGCGCTCTGAGCTGCGGGGAGGCTTGCCATCGCTAGGGTGCAGAAGAAACGCCGCCATTTGAAGAGCTCTCTCTTCCCGGGTACTGCTTCCTACTTTTGGAAACATGGCGCTCCAAGCCTCTCTGAGTGAAGGTGGGCTTTTGCCTCACAGCGCAACCCGGAAGGGACGCCGGAGAGAAGCATGGCGGTGGAAGGGTCGGCTTGCGGATAGCCCTTACAAGAGGTACCGACAGCTGGGGACCCAGCCAAACCTCCTCATGGCAGGAGGAGATGAAGGCAAATGTGACTGCAGGCAGTTCCAGGTCGGGGCGCAGTGAGTACATTCCCCCTTGGAAAGGGAGGAGGAAAGGGAGTGAGAGTCCTGGTCTTCAGGGTCTGAGTCTCTGGGGCCAGCCAGCCAGCACAGGACTGGTTTTTACTTCTCACCCTTTCACCTCCCCAGTACAAACCTGCAGTCCTGGGGGAGGACAAAGTAATATTATGCATATATGTATATCTCTTGTCTTGCAAAAACCCCCCCAGCGGATCCCAGGAGACCCCAAATAAACAGTCTCCTACCGCTACAGGGCATAGCTCCTCATAACTTGGCAGAGAAAGGAAAAACTTTCCATGAAGCCGCCAGGCAGTCCATAACTTAAGGTCTGACATAGAGGAGCTTATCCCTAGAGAAGACATATCCTCCCAAGAAGGCCTCGTCCGAATGGAACCTAGTGCCCTTCCCCCGCCCTCACAGTCATTCCCTCTAGTCCAGGTAGAGGAAGCTTAAGGAGGACAGGGAGGATATGGTAAGCCAAGCTAAACAGGAGCCATTCACCCTAGAGGGTCTGGTTGGACTCCTGCAGGCAAATACAGGCCTCTGAGGAGATTATAAAATCCCTAGAATAATCTCATAAAAGGGGGCTGAGCAAGGCTCAATCCAGTTAGGGCCAGCCTGCCATGAATCTGACAGGCAGATCACAAGGGTGCAGTTAGGTTTTTTTAGCCAAAAAACTGACCTAAACTCTTAGGATAGGCCCAACAGGGGGCATACTAGTGGGTTTATTACCCTTGTGGGGGTTGTTTATTGGTTACAATATCTCCCAAGTTCCAACCGATCACTTCCTCCTTACACTGCTGGTATATCTGTCAGTGTGTTAGAGTTAATCTAAACTTCTTGTGGCTCAGGCAACAAACCATTTAGGTGGTGTGAGAAGCATAAAATGCTAGCCTGCAACCCTTAATTGGGAGTTTCTCTGGTACAAACCCCTGGGTTAAAGCTATGAAAATCAGCCATACAGGTGTCTGATTGCCTCCAGCCTGAGACTATGGTCACCTCTTCATGAGAGACCTAATTGATTTCTGAGTCTGTGCTCGTTAAGACCTTAAAGGCTTAGACTAGCTCCCACCTGTGTGTGGACCAGCTACACCTACTCAGACCTTTGCAATAGCAGAATAGCAGCTACCACTATTGTGGTATAGTCACACACCTCGGATTTCCAGTATTTGGAACTACCATGTTCCTTCACTGGGATGAAGGATCAATATCTGAAACTCAGGTTATGCTAGGATAGAGCGTTGGTCTGTCCGCACATCAGAAATGCACAACATGGGTTTATCTTGGGTCATTTCTGAGATATGTGTGTGTGTGTATATATATATATATATATATTTGTGTGTATATATGTAAACTGATGATCAAGGGATATCCTATGACTCACCAGAAATGCCTAAAATTGATTAGATAACGGTACTCTGTTCCTTATCAAACGCATAACACTGAATGGTGGTGACGCCTCTATGGTATATTCGCACACTATTGTTGTTCAGAAACATACCACATTGAGTTACTGTCGGTGTAATTTCTGTCGGATACATGCATGTATATTATTGCTTATCAGAGAAGCATGACATTGATTTGTCGGTGACACCTCTATTATATAAACCGCACACTATGGTTATTCAGAAATGTACCACACTGAGTTACTGTCGGTGTAATTTCTGTCGGATACAGGAATGTATATTATTGCTTATCAGAGAAGCATGACATTGATTTGTCGGTGACACCTCTATTATATAAACCGCACACTATGGTTATTCAGAAATGTACCACACTGAGTTACTGTCGGTGTAATTTCTGTCGGATACAGGAATGTATATTATTGCTTATCAGAGAAGCATGACATTGATTTGTCGGTGACACCTCTATTATATAAACCGCACACTATGGTTATTCAGAAACATACCACACTGAGTTACTGTAGGTAAAAATTTCTGGAGGTCACATGTTGGTACACTCTTACTTATCAGAAACGCATGACGCTGAGTTACTGATAGCGACACTTCTGCTGGTTATATGACTATACAATTTTGCTGATCAGAAACGCATAGCATTGTATTATTGTTAAGGATATTTATAAATTCAGATATGCACTGCTTTAAGTGTCCTTTTTTTGCTAGTGACATTTCCGTTGATTAGATGACCCGACAAGGTTGCATTAAGTAACACATTGGGTTGCCGACAACATGCTGTTGGTCATATAAACTTTCCAAGTTTTTTTCTAATCAAAATAATGCACAACTGGTATTGTGGGTTCATGACGGTATACTGTTACTATCCAGAAACGCACAGCATCGAGTTTTCTTGCTAGTGACGTTTCTATCAGGTATATGACTGTGGGTGTTGGAATACACAATGTTACTGTCTGTAACATTTCGGTCCTTTGTCCTATACCCTATTGTTTATCTGAAGTATGCTAATACCACTCTCTGCTAGTTATGACTGCAGGGAGTATAACACCAGCAATACACGGTTGAGGCCGCATATGTCCTTTTGGTCATACTGGCCATGCAACTGTTTGTTTTTTTCTATGATCATCAGAGATATACTATAGGTGCTAGTATTATTTTCTGTTGATTGGAAGACCGTACTGCGGTCAGTCAGGAATAGACAACACTATAGTGGTTCTTGTCCTCCTGTCCTGAATCTATTACCTTGGGTCGCTGCACATAAATAAAACACAGCAGTAGAAGGTGTCTGTGTCCTCTGCGTTCTTTATTACTAAATAAAAAAACACCATATTGGCTAGTGGCCTCTCTGTTGAATGTAGGACCTATAAACCTATTAAGCATCAGAAGCTCACACTTGGAGCTTCTGTCCTTTCTCTGGGCTTAGGTTATATGGTATCTTACTACATATGAGAAATACACACCTAAGGTTGGTTGTGTCTTCTCTATCCTACAGGTGTCTGTATATCAGAAAACACAGCAGTGGAGGCTGGGGGTGTCTATCTGTTTTTCCATATTAAGTCTGAGCTTGCTGTCCTTCGGAATTACAAGATCTAGGACCTGTATATCTGGGACATTTTGGTCACTTTATTTCAGACCTTATTTTCCATTCACATGGAAGGAACAGGATTTCTGATTGCGGGCCTTTACTTCTAGGCATGCCAGAGACATTCCCTAGACCTGAACCCAGTAGGGTTATAGGACACTGGAAGGAGGTCATAAAATCACCTAGTAGGTTCTTTTTAGTAGGAAAGGGGTTACGCTGTTAGGGGCTGTTTGCCTAAAAAATTCAGCGTCAGGATTTTTTCTGACTGGTTCTCCCGATCCGATCCGAGCTTTATAGCTCAGTGTATGTCCTTCATGTCACCCCCTCGGACGAACTGGATATGAATAACCAATATTCATCTTTTACTCCTACTATGGCATTGGTCCCTTGTGGTAGGGATCTGCTTAACTTAACACTCCTTGGTGTGTGGAGTGGATCATGACCTCAAACACTGGATTTTTACAGAATACTGTATTCTGTTGGCGTGTGGCACTCATGGGTTTACCCTGAGATTATAGGGTAAAATGTATCTGCATATTATACGCATGGGGGCGGTGAAAAGTTTTCTTTCCCCGACACCTTTGTTCTTTTCTGTTATATACCAATGAATGCAGTGGTTACTCGCAATTTTGTAACAGGCTTCTTTTCTGCGTAGTTTAATGATCGACTCGCAGGGTTATAAGGAGCCTAGGGTATATAGAACAATCTCACATCTGACATGTCGGTATTCAGATGGGAAGGAACCCAGAAATGGGGAATGACCAGGATGGGACCTGCTTGTCAACCGGCTTGCAGAGCAGCTGTTTTATCCGGTCTAGCAGTGTACGTTGGAGACAGGAGTTTGTCCACGCGTATTGGCGGACGCACGAACGAGCCACGCCAAGGCTTCCTGTGGTCCGGACACTGACCAATAAGTGTCCTCGCTATAAAGTCACATGCATTCCAATGAATGGAGGTGGACAGGTGGACTGAAGGGAGTGCAGGAGCACACCAAACGCCCTGCTTGGTCACATACCTGTCCAGTCATTTGAGTGAAGGGAATAGACTTCCCTTAATCTAGTATCCTTGAGTGGGTTTATTTCCTTGTTTCACCAGGACTATGGCAAACAAAAAAGGGGGACCCACAAGGATTGTACGTCGGGAGACCCTGTTTCTTTCTAAACCATTCTCCTGTACAGACTAGTGGCTTAAAACCACATGTTTTTTTCTGGGTTGATCAAAGTAGGTCTTTGTTTCACAGAACAAATCTCTGACTAAACTTTGGATGGTCTTATGCAGCTTTGCAGACACTATCAACCACGATGGCTAGAATATTGGCGCAGCCAACCTTTCTATCCTAAAAGAATACTCAAGCTCTCAGAATTTTTTTCTTTAAGAGCACGTGCCACCTAGACTCTGCATCCAAAGAGGAGACAGGAGCATAGGTGGAGCAGACCTGCAGGTCATTTTCATGATCCAGCTAGGATACCCTCATCACACACTAGGAAGTGGAAGTGGTGAAATAAAATCAGATTCTGACATCTGGCAAAAGACCTTGCAGGCAAGGGTCCCACCCTAAAGTAGGCCTGTTGGTTACTCGTCTATCCTCTCGGGTGCCGTCCTGGAAGGTGATGAGAGAAAACGGACGTTACTTACCGGTAACGGTGTTTCTATGAACCTTACAGGACGGCAGGCCTACTTCCCGCCCTATGTGGAGGGAAAAAGATAAGCTAAACGCTAGGTGGTAAGTACCTATACGGAACAATGTCCCTTGTGAACCAGTTCAGGACTACTCTAATGCATACTGAGGATCAAGGGGATGGGTGGGGACTTTTAAATTGTTAAGTGATTGTGTTTCCTGTGGGGAGGAGCCATCATCTCTCGGGTGCCGTCCTGTAAGGTTCATAGAAACACCGTTACCGGTAAGTAACGTCCGTTTTCCATCGCTCAGCTCTGTGCCTAGCCACCGGATCAGTGTTCAGGCTTCCCGATCCACCAGGCAAGCCCGAAAACCACTGGAAAGCGGAGGGGGGGGGGGAATTACGCCTCCCGCTACTTCTGAATGTGAATCCAGCGTCCAAAGTAATGGTGTATTTTACCAGTTAGGCGGTTGGCAAGTGTACCAAAACACTCATCTGGTGATTACTGAAGACCAAAAAGTTATTTTTTTAAAGAATGCATCATATTGATTCAAGTATATTTATAAGGCCCATTGCACACATGGGGGCGTCTAGCTGCACAGCTTGCATTCCAGTGCAACTTGGAAATACAGGTGCAAAACGCCAACACACACATAGGCTCTGCAGGTATATGTACAGTGGATATACAAAGTCTACACACTCCTGTTAAAATTCTGTAATGTTAATAAAATGTTGTTAAAAACAAAGATAAATCATTTCAGAACTTTTTCCACCTGTAATGTGACCTATAAACTGTACAACTCAATTGAAAAACAAACTAAAGGGGAATGTAAAAATAAAAAAAAATAATAATGTGGTTGTATAAGTGTGCACACACTCTTATAACCGAGGATGTAGCTGTGTTCAGAATTAAGCAATCAGATTCAACTGGAGTCGGTACACACCTGACATCATTCAAAGTGTCTCTGATTAACCCCAAATAAACTTCAGCTGTTCTAGTAGGTCTTTCCTGACATTTTCTTAGTCGCATCCTTTAAGTTGCATTAGTGAAAGAAATGAACTTTTGCACGATATCTATAATGTTTGAGGGTTCTAAGTCGTTTTCCAGCAAAAAATGCAAATTTTTACGGCAAATGGTTAAACATTTTTCTTATAATGAAGAATAATTCACCGTATTGTGAAACGGACATTTCCCTGCCTAATATTCTATTCCCAACATGCATTCAGATTAGCATATTTTTATGCCAAAATAATCCAGTAAATTGGTCTTCACTAAATAGTTAAAAAATTATTTTTATGAAAAAAAACATTATTCTTCCAAAAATTGGTGTACAATCAACTTTACTGCGTAGTGTTATAAATCGGAAATTGATCTATCAATTAGGACGCTTGCCATATCGTAGCCTATTCCATATAATTTATGTTTTATCAGCAAATTTTCGTGTGTATCCTTATAATCTCCGGTATACTCGATAGCTGCTCCAAAGTATGTGCCAGTTATTTTTACATCCAATTAAACCTGCCAGAAAGTGCAGCTGGAAGGAGATTACATCTCTTGATAAATCCTCATTGGGAAACTGCCCAACTAGTAACACCAGTCCAAACTTGCATGTTGGCAGATGGCATTCATAAAAATAAGGATATCACCATGCTAGGCCCAGATGCACAGCAGACGTTCCTTTCACATGGACACCAGTGTTGTAAAGCACAGGAAGTGCCCTATGAACCTCCTGTCTGTCTTATATTGCACAGGCAGACATATCTAAGGGGTCAAGCCGCTAAAACATAAAGATGTTATATTATAATGTGTGCCCTTCTAGATCGTAATATTCTATTCAAAAAAGGGTGTATTGCACAGGGCAGTTGATTTTCTCTATATGCACATTAACCACTTAAGCCCTGGACCATATTGCTGGTCAAAGACCAGAGCACTTTTTGCGATTCGGCACTGCGTCGATTTAACTGACAATTGCGCGGTCATGCGAAGTGGCTCCCAAACAAAATTGGCGTTCTTTTTTTCCCACAAATAGAGCTTTCTTTTGGCGGTATTTGATCACCTCTGCGGTTTTTCGTTTTTGCGCTATAAACAAAAATAGAGCGACAATTTTTGAAAAAAAATAATATTTTTTACTTTTTACCATAATAAATATCCCCCAAAAATATATAATATATACAAAAACATTTTTTTCCTCAGTTTAGGCCCTTAAGTATTCTTCTACATATTTTTCATAAAAAAAAAAAATCTCTAAGCGTTTGACTTGTTTGCGCAAAAGTTATAAGGTTTACAAAATAGGGGGTAGTTTTATGGCATTTTTATTAATATTTTTTTTTTTACTAGTAATGGCGGCGATTATTTTTTTTTTTTCTGTACTGCAAAATTATGGGGGACACTTCGGACACTTTTGACACATTTTTGGGACCATTGGCATTTTTATAGCGATCAGTGCTATAAAAATGCATTGGATTACTATAAAAATGCCACTGGCAGGGAAGGGGTTAACACTAGGGGGCGGGGAAGGGGTTAAGTATGTTCCCTGGTTGTGTTCTAACTGTAGAAGGTGGACTCACTGGGGGAAATGACTGATCGCTGTTCATGCATTGTATGAACAGACGGTCAGGCATTTCTCCCCCTGACAGGACCGGGAGCTGTGTGTTTACACACACAGCTCCCGGTTCTCGCTCTGTAACGAGCAATCGCGGGTGCCCGGAGGTGATCGCGACCGCCGGGCACGCGCGTGGGAGTCGGGAGCGGGCGGCGCGCGGCCCTATTGGCTGCTGGGAGAGAAGACGTAGATCTATGTGATCTCGCCCAGCAGAGCCGACCTGCCGCCGTAAAACTGCGGCGCCTGGTCGGCAAGCAGTTAAACTAACATTTTATTGCAGGCCAATTTTTTTAGTTGGTGCAAGCTTAGTAGCGCCTCAAATACTGCTAGCTTCTGGCGGTTGATGGTTGTAATGGTTTGGGATGTCTGCAGAAGAGCATAAAAGGCCATTGATGTGAAAATAAAATAAAACTTTCTAATAGCAACTACTGGCTCATGAGAAAAAAAGACTTTCCATTGTTAAATATCTATTTTCTTTAATAAATCCCAATTGTGAGATGTATAGTTCTTATAAAATGTTTTCATCCTCTGGGAAGTTTTCATGTTTTATTGCCATACAATGCAATGAATTACAGAAGATACTTTTCTTAGGCACTGTACAATAATTTGAAAAAAGTAGGTACCAACCCTCCCCCTGGAAATTGTTGACTTGAAAATGCATATCTGTCGCATGGGAAAAAGCAAGTACATTTACCACCAC